>NC_133326.1:180620954-180790954 GCF_042186555.1 Aquarana catesbeiana
AGTCCCACCGCGCGCCGGTAAGTGGCGGAGGCTATAAGGTTCGTCTCCCTGTTAGGTTTGGAGACGACTGAGGGAAAGATGGCCCCCACCCGTCTCCATATAGAGACGGGTGGAAGCGACGTCAAAACATCACTTCCGCCCATAGCTCTTAAAGGAAATTTTTTTTTTTTCAAATGACATTTAAAGTGTTTGTAAAGGTGTTTTTTTTTTTTTAAAAAATAACAAACATGTTATACTTACCTTCACTGTGCAGCTCGTTCTGCACAGAGTGGCCCCGAACCTCGTCTTCTGGGGTCCCTCGGCGGCTGTTTCAGCTCCTCCCCGCAAGCATTCACCACCTTAATGCGAGCTCCCTCGCACGGTGGTGAGTGCTTGCGGGCGCGCTCCCGTGATACAGCCGGCGGCTATAGCCGCTCGCTGTATCACTCGGTACCGCCCCCCGGCGCGCCGCGTCATCGGATGTGATTGACAGCAGCGCGAGCCAATGGCTGCGCTGCTTTCAATCCATCCACTGCAGCCAATCAGCGGCCAGGGTGAGCGGAGGAACAGATGTCGGGAACGCGAAGCTGACTTTCGAGGCGTCAGGTAAGTAAAACGGGGGCCTGGGGGCGGCGGTTCTGTCAGAAGTTTTTTCACCTTAATGCATAGAATGCATTAAGGTGAAAAAATTTTTACCTTTACAACCCCTTTAATTATCTTATTTATTTTTATTGCATTTTAGTGTAAATATGAGATCTGAGGTCTTTTTGACCCCAGATCTCATACTTAAGAGGTCCTGTCATGCTTTTTTTCTATTACAAGGATGTTTACATTCCTTGTGATAGGAATAAAAGTGACACAATTTTTTTTTTTTAAAGAACAGTGTAAAAATAAAGAATAAATGGTAAAATAAATAAGAAAAAACATTTTTTTAAACGCACCCCATCCCGCCATGCTCGCGCACAGAAGCATACACATACATGAAAACGGTGTTCAAACCACACATGTGAGGTATCGCCACGATCGTTAAAGCGAGAGTAATAATTCTAGGCCTATATCTCCTCTGTAACTCAAAGCATGTAACCTGTAGAAATTTTTAAACATCGCCTATGGAGATTTTTAAGGGTAGAAGTTTGTCGCCATTCCACGAGCAGGTGTAGTTTTTAAGCGTGACATGTTGGGTATCAATTTACTTACGTAACATTATCTTTCAAAATATAAAAAAACTTTAATGTTGTCTTACTTTTTAATTCAAAAAAGTGTATTTTTTCCACAAAAAAAAATTGCGCTTGTAAGACCGCTGCGCAAATACAGTGTGTCAGAAAGTATTGCAACGACTGCCACTTTATTCTCTAGGGTGTTAGAAAAAAGAAATATATAATGTTTGGGGGTTCTAGTAATTTTCTAGCAAAAAAAAACAGTTTTTAACTTGTAAACACCAAATCTCAGAAAGAGGCTCGGTCCTTAAGCCCTCTTTCACACGAGGCGGACTCCATTTCCACGGAGCCCGCCTCGGTCCGCCGGCTCAGCGGGAGATCAGTCCGTTGATCTCCGCTGAGCCAGTGGATGACAGGTCCCTCTCTGCTCACTGAGCGGGGAAGGGCTTGTCAGGCGCCGCTGCTGCCTATAGAGGGATCGGATGAAAACGGACAGCATGTCCGTTTGTCAGATCTCACCCGATCTGATCCGCTAGCGACGGATCTGGACGTAGGGCCATCCGTCTGCTTTTAGCGGATCAGACGTGGTCGGATTTCAGCGGACATGTCTCCGCTGACATCCGTCGCTCCATAGGCTAACATTGAGCTCCCGTTCAGGTCCGCCGTCAAAACTGACATGCGGACCTGAACGGCCCGATCATGTGAAAGGGGCCTTAGTGGTTAATGGTAGGTTTATTTTAACAGTGAGAGACAGAATAACAACAAAAAAATCCAGAAAACCGCATTTCAAATAAATAAAATAAAAATAATAAATAATATATAATATAATAATAAACTGGAGGCTTTTTGCCAAAAGGAATGGGCAGCTTTACCATCGAAGAAGATAAAGAGACTCATCCACAAACACCACAAAAGACTTCAAGCTGTCTTTGATGTTAAAGGGGGCAATACACGACATTAAGAACTGGGGTATGTAAACTTTTGATCAGGGTCATTTGGGTAGTTTCTGTTGTCATTATGATTTAAGAAGAGTAAACACAGTTGACTGATAATAAATGGCTTCAGCCAAACACTAATCATGAGTGAAAGAAAAAATTTTGTGTTATCATTCATATTCTCTGAAAAATGGCCAATAAATCATAAATTCTGCCAGGGTATGTAAACTTATGAGCACAACTGTATATATAGTGTATGTAGTTTACACAAGAAGCAATGTTTTAATTAAAAAAACATTGACAAGGAACTTGGTTTCCAATAAACTATAGGGTGGGGGGTATAGCAGCTAATACAGTATCAAATAATTAACCCTGGTGACTCTCACTGTGCCCCATGCTTGTCAATAAGGTCAAGATCAACCAAATGAAGTACATTTTGATAAGCAAAGAAGCTTTAAAAGCAAGTTCACACAAATAAAGCAGCACATATTGTGGATAAAGAGGACTTACACATTTGAATAAACCTATTCTTTCCTGGTTTAGAGCAATGTGGTTTCATAATAGTAACCCTTGAGCTGAACATAATAGAGTCCAGTCAAATCATTTGAACTTCCAAAGCTCTAAGAGTTCCTGGAAAACTCAGTGTTATGTATCCTAGTGATACTTTTGCAAGTCATTTAGCTTTAAAGTGATTGTAAAGTCTATTTTTTTTTTTAAATAACAAACATGTTATACTTTCCTCCTCTGTGCAGGGGTTTTGCACAGAGCAGCCTGGATCCTCCTTTTCTCAGGTCCCTCTTCGGCTCTTCTGGCCCCTCCCTCCTGTCGAGTGCCAGAAAGCAGCTTGCCGTGTGGGCACCCGAGCTGAGCTGCAGCTCCATTTTTCCATTCAGACACGGAGCTGCCATTCGGCTCTGCCCCCTCTCTCTCCTGATTGGCTAACTGACTTTGATTGACAGCAGCGGGAGCCAATGGTCGAGGGACTCGTGGACATCGCTGAACAGAGATGGGGCTCAGGTAAGTGATAAGGGGCTGAGGGGGGCTGAGGGGGGCTGCTGCACACAGAAGGATTTGTATCCTAATGCAAAGAAAGAATTAAGATAAAAAAACCTTCTGACTTTACACCTCCTTTAAGGTCAGTGGTATGCCGCATACACACGATTGGAAATGCCGCCAGTAAAACTCCGATGAGAGCTTTTTGTCGGAAAATGCAACCGTGTGTATGCTCCACCGATCTTTTGCTGGCGGAATTTCAGCCAGCAAAAGATTGAGAGCATGTTCTCTATTTTTTGGTCGGGAAAAGATCCTATCCGAAAATGCATTAGTCTGTATGCAATTCGGACGCGCAAAAAATCACGCATGCTCGGAATCAATTTTGACGCATGCTCAGAAGCATTGAACTTCATTTTCTCGGCTCGTCGTAGTGTTGTGTGTCACCACGTTGATGGTCGAAGGTTCAGAGAACTTTTGTGTGACCGTGTGTATGCAAGGCAAGCTTGAGCGGAATTCTGTCAGAAAAACCATAAAAAACAAAAAAGTTTTTTCTGACGGAAATTCCGTTTGTGTGTACGCGGCATAACAATCTGCAACAATAGGATCTCAAAAAGGAGAGCTAAATTCCAGGTGTCAATTTTTTTTTTTATTCTGTATAAAACTATATTCCACAGCACAAATATTGTTTTAAATATATATCTGCATTCTTTTCTGTTGTGATAAGAAACTATCCTGCGTATATTACTCCCTCTGTTAACTTAAAAGTACAATTGTAATGGTAATGTGATATCTACTTCAGGGTGCAGTCCCCCCCCCCCAGCCACCCCTTATACTTACCTGAGCCCGATCATGATCTAGCAATGTGCATGAGAGAAGAGGCTCTCTCAGCTCTCTTTATCCTCATTGGTTCAGACACAGCAGTGGGAGCCAATGTCAATCACAACCAGTAATGAGGGAGTGGGGTGCCGTGCCAAGCTGTGTTCTTATGAACACATAGAGTGGGGCTCAGGGGAGAGCTGCTTGCCATGGGGGCACTCAGCAGGGGGGGGAGCCAGGAGCATCAGCAGGGGACCCCAGAAAAGGAGGATCATGGCTGCTCTGTGCAAAACCATTGCACAGAGCAGGTACTGTAAGTATAACTCAATTGTTTGTGCCATTGCGTGCGCGCCGGCCGGGAGCTCCGTGAGTTGGGTTGCGGGTCCCGCGGACTCGATCGCCGCGGGGATACCCGCGATTGCCTCACGGAGAGGACGAACGGGGAGATGCTGATGTAAACAGTAATTTCCCCGTTCTGCCTAGTGACAAGTGTCACTGATCACAGCTCCCTGTCATCGGGAGCAATGATCAGAGTAATGACACTGCTAGCCCATCCCCCTACAGTTAGAAATCACTCCCCTAGGACACACTTAACCCCTCCCTGCCCCCTAGTGGTTAACCCCTTCACTGACAGTGTCATTTACACAGTAAGGAGTGCATTTTTAATCACACTGATAGCTGTATAAATGACAATGGTCCCAAAAATGTGTCAAAAATGTCCGACATGTCCGCCATAACATCACAGTCACAATAAAAATCGCTGATCGCCGCCATTACTAGTAAAAAAAAAATTATTAAAAATGCCATAAAACTATCCCCTATTTAGCAAACGCTATAACTTTTGCGCAAACCAATCAATAAACGCTTATTGTGATTTTTTTTAACCAAAAATATGTAGAAGAATACGATCGGCCTAAACTGAGGAAAAAAAATGTTTTTATATATTTTTGGGGGATATTTATTATAGCAAAATGTAAAAAATAATGCGTTTTTTCAAAATTGTCGCTCTTATTTTGTTTATAGCGCAAAAAATAAAAATCGCAGAGGCGATCAAATACCACCAAAAGAAAGCTCTATTTGTGGGGAAAAAAGAACGTCAATTTTGTTTGGGAGCCACGTCGCACGACTGCGCAATTGTCAGTTAAAGCGACGCAGTGCTGAATCGCAAAAAACGCTCTGGTCAGGAAGGGGGTAAAATCTTCTGGGGCTGAAGCGGTTACTCATATGTATGAGAAAGCTTCAAATGCAGCAAATAAACAGATCAGTGATTTTGAAAGATGAGTACCGTATTTATCGGCGTATAACACACACTTTTTTCCCCTTAAAATCAGGGTAAAATCGTGGGTTCGTGTTATACGCCGATCCCCGCTAATTGTGAGCTATCGGCGGCGATCGCTGCCGACATTCACATAGCAAGTAGTTTTAAATATGGCGCCGCGGAGTTCGGAGGGACTCGGCGGAGCTGAACGAGCGCCGCCGAAATCACAGAGCCGAGATACACATAGTCGAGAGTATTCGGCTCTTTCCGGCGCCGCTCACAGTCACGCCCAGTCCCGCCATTGGACCTGTGTTATGTCCATCATAGGGCGGGACTGGGCGGGACTGTGAGCAGCAACGAGAAAAGCCGAATACACTCGACTATGTGTATCTCGGCGGCGTTCGTTCAGTTCCGCCGGCGCCGAGTCCCTCCGAACTCTGCGGCGCCATATTTAAAACATGCAGCTATGTGTATGTCGGCGGCGATCAAGCATGGACACTGGGGGCAAGGCTGCACTGACCACTGGGGCAAAGCTGCACTGACAAGACTGCACTGAGGCAAAGCTGCACTGACAAGACTGCACTGGGGCAAAGCTGCACTGACAAGGCTGCACTGGGGCAAAGCTGCACTGGGGCAAAGCTGCACTGGGGCAAGGCTGCACTGACACTGAAAAGGCTGCACTGACACTGAAAAGGCTGCAATGACACTAACAAGGCTGCAGATGAACACTGATGAGGCTGCATTGATGGACATTTAAATGTAAGTTTTTTTTCCTTAAACTTCCCTCCTAAAAGTTTTTTTCCTTAAAATTCTCTCCTAAACTTGGGGTGCGTGTTATACACTGGTGCGTGTTATACGCCGATAAATACAGTATCTTTTTGTGTCTGTTCCCTACTGCTGTGGTTATTATTAATTTGAAACCACTGATCAAAGTGAGGATAGGAGTTTCCTATCTATAACATTTCCAAAACAGTCGGTGAGTTTTTAGCCAAGACAATCTCAATTTGAGTTACCAGACTTACTTGATTGGTAAGGCATTTTCAGGACAAAGAGTACCTATTTTACACCCCTTAATTGAACTGTATTGATTGGTGGATATATATTATGTTGTCACCGTTTACTGTCCGTTGAATTGTTATAATGGAAGAAGAAGAAGAATAGATAACAGGTTATATGAAACATGCATCTTCTGTAATATTTGTTTAGAGGCAAGAGGGTAAAGGCACAAGTAGAAAAAAAAGCCTGACCAGTCATTATATTAAGTAAGAGAATGAAGGATAAGAGCCCCCAGAAAAAGTGTGTTAAAGAATATATAGACCAAATATATGGTTCCTTCTATACTGAGCCCCTGTCCATTAAAGAACAGTTTACAACTGTAAGAGTAATTAAGGTCACATGATGTGCCTATGCCTATGTGTCCAGGTCGTCATTTTACAGAACAGTTCTTTAATAAAAAATTCAAACGGTAGCAAGCGTTCAAAAAAAAAGTGTAGGCATCAACAGTAACAACAAATAGCATGTTGTACCTCTGTCAGGTGACATGTGGGCATGCTAATAGAGAAGAGAGAGAGCTTGAAAGGTTACTGGTTCTTCAGAATTTGCTGTAGATCATGGATGAGGTTGGTGTCCAGTGTCTGACTTGGGGCAATCCCTAGGAGTACGACCGTGAAATTTCCTGGAGAAGGTGTCTCAGAGTAGATGGGGGTCCTTCACGAGCAGAAACACGCTCCTCTGGAGTTAGAAGATGGAGAGCCACCAGACCATTCTGCACTTTGTCAACAAAACTGAAAGAGCAGCTTCTTCCACCAAAAACGGAAGTTGAAAGAAACCCCTATCAATAGCAGATCTAATTGGACTACAAGATTGGCTTATGTTGCCATCACCGCACATTCGTTGCTAGCAAAATATTTGCAAATAATTGGTAAGTACTGTATGCCCTTGAAATTCATGAGCATGAATTTTGTGTGAATCCTGTCAAATTTGACTTGAACTATAGGGATTACGAGGACCAGCTCTTCAATTAGATCCACAACTATAGACTGGAGATCCACTACATGCCTGATATGCCTACAAGTTGGACCTACAACTTTCAGCACTCTCAGCATCTTCTAACTGCATACAGTGGTCATGTCATAGCAAAAAGCCTCTGAGATCTGTGATCCAATGTCCTGGATTTCCTTTACTAGCTTGATCATTATTCTTTTTGGAGGCTTTGTCTAGGGCCTGATGCAGGATGGATTCCCAATGTGCTATCAGAGTTTGAGAGCCTGTCAGCTCTAGTTATGAACTCAGTGGGTCTTCACCCATCAAGTCCAATGGTTCCCTTGACAAGCATGTGTCCTCCTCAGCGAGTGCTGCCTGAGCCATTTCGTGGGATGTGCATCCTTGGACTTTCTATAATAAGGTCTGTGCTTAATTCCCTTTTCCTGGGTGCACCATCTCTTTCCAAAGGATCCCATCAGAAGCAGAGAATGTTTTGTGGGTGATCCAGCGTTATCCAGTACTGATGTGGAGCTAATAAAAAAGTATTTATAACAATCAACCTATAACGATTTTCAATGTATTCTATGACTTGCCAGTACAAAAACTATTACTACTGCATGTACAGAACAGCAAAACAAACTAATCATCTATGAAGAAGCCCCTCCTGCACTGAAATTAGTCATGTTTTTAAATTTAGATAAACTGTTGGGTGTTTTAATAACGTTGACAGCTGGAAATATAAATATATGTTAATAGTTTAAAATTAGATAATTCATAGAAGAAAATTTGGCAAATGTGGTAACAAGCTGTGTGCAATATATTTAGAATACAAGCTGAAGAATAACTAACTTTTTAAAATGCTCACACCCTTGTAAACTCTTACGTCCACTACAGGACAAATGATCATTTAGATTCAGCTATGCATCCAACTTACTAGTTATACATTTGGCAGTAATCAATAATTTAATGAAGTGTAGGCATTTTACAATTAAATATTCTGCAAAACAGACATTAAAAATTAAAATAATTAGCTTTTTTTTTTTTTTAATGTTAGTATGCCTTACAACAAGAAGGCAATGGAAGTTGCACAAAATAAAGGGTTTAGCAAAGGTTTCAAAAGCTCAAATGTTTCTTAATGTTTGCAATATGAAATTTGGAGTGATGATTACTTTTCCTTAATAATTTCACTCTAAAACTGACACGTAAAGCGCAAATACGACCTATCTCATGGTCAGACCACGCCCCTATTTTAATAACGCTAGATCTGGGCACCCCCGTCCGCAGACCCTATAACTGGAGACTGAATACATTCCTCCTCCAACACCAACCGGCCCTAGAGGAACTAAACTCTACACTCAAACTCTATTTTCTAGAAAACTCCAATCAGGAAGTTTCACTCCCTACTCTTTGGGAGGCCCACAAGGCGGTCCTTAGGGGTAAATGTATAGCGATCTCCTCAAAACTAAGAAAAGACACCTTAGCTGCCAAAATAGAGGCGGAGAGTCAACTTAAAACACTTGAACATAGGCTCCAGACCAACCCCACGATAGATAACCTAAGGAAAATAATTAAACTTCGTGCAACTCTCCGTGATCTAGCTATGGGACAAGTGGAGAAAGCCCTAACCAGGTTGAAACAAATGTTTTATGACAAGGGGAATAAGGCACACTCTCTGTTGGCTAACAAATTAAGGGAGAGATCCCATATGCAAACCCCGAATCAGATTAAAAACAAATTGGGTCAGTTATTATCACATCCTGAAGAAATTGCACGCACATTTGCGGACTTTTATAAAGAACTCTACAACAACCCAGGTATACCTAGCAACCCTCCTTCTACTGACCTATCCCACTCGATGAAACAATACCTAGAGCAAAGTGGAATCCCCCATATTCAATCATCAGATCTGTTAACACTTAATGCACAGATCACTGACGAGGAAATAGAACTTACTATTAAAACCCTACCGTCCCATAAAGCCCCGGGCCCAGACGGGTTCCCGTATGAATATTATAAAGCATTTCTCCCTCTTATACTACCCCATCTTCGTAAACTGTTTAATTCTTTCCTCCAGGACACCCAAATTCCCTTAGAAATGCAGAAATCCTTCATCACCCTGATTCCCAAACCAGATAAAGACCCTTCCATTTGTGCAAATTATAGGCCTATTGCGCTGTTAAATTCTGACTTAAAAATCTTCACCAAACTTCTGTCTAATCGCCTGAACACGATCCTGCCATCACTGATCCACAAAGATCAGGTAGGGTTTGTCCCACTGCGACAAGCAAGTGATAACACTAGAAAAGTGATAGATTTGGTGGAGGTGGCGAACAGGGACGGCGCCCCCTCTATGTTGCTCAGCTTAGACGCTGAAAAAGCTTTCGATCGGCTGGGGTGGCCGTTCCTGTTCGCCACATTGAGCCACATGGGCTTCCGGGGCCCCTTTTTGCGGGCAATAAAACACTTATATTCAAATCCTTCCTCGCAGGTCAGAACTCCTTTTGCACTCTCAACGTCATTTTCAGTCTCAAACGGCACAAGACAGGGGTGCCCGCTGTCGCCCCTCTTATTTGCACTATGTGTAGAACCCCTAGCGGCATCTATCAGGAATAATGTAAACATATGAAGGGTCATGGTCAGGGATAGAGAATTTAAGATTTCCCTCTTTGCTGATGACATAATCCTCACCCTGACCCAACCCCATATTTCCCTCCCAAATTTACACGCTGAGTTGGACCAATTCCGAGCCATCTCGGGATATAAAATTAATGCCTCAAAGTCAGAAGCTCTACCCATTAACATCCCTGAGGCTGATATCGCACTTTTAAAATCTAACTATAACTACAAGTGGAAAACAACTGCCCTGAAATACTTAGGGATTTCTATCACTCCAAAATTTAATACCCTGTACCAGGAAAACTTTCCCCCTCTTTTTGCCACAATTAGATCCCTATTACATCACTGGAAAAAACACTATATCTCCCTACTAGGACGAATTGCATCTATTAAAATGACCATTCTCCCGAAGCTACTATACCTTTTCCAAACACTTCCTATACCTATTCCACTAAAGCAACTGAAAAAGCTTCAATCAGACTTACTTCACTTCGTATGGAACTACAAAAAGCATAGGATCTCTAAAACAGTGTTGATGGCATCACGCAGTGAGGGCGGCCTAGCTTTCCCCAATATCGTTAAATACTACCAAGCTACACAGCTGAGAGCGGTGGCATCATGGTTTACTCAAAAATCATATAATAAGTGGACAGAGATCGAGAAATTATGGCTAGCTCCGATACACCCGAACAACTTATTATGGAGTGCAAATGCGGAGGTAGCCCCAGAACGCCTTCTGGGTCCCATGTCCATGTTAAAGCGGATTTGGCGTACATTAGCCCACCCTCACAAATTAATCTCAGAAAGATCGACCCTGACATCCTTTGTCTGTAACCCCAAGGTGCCAGATAGCCTCACGCATCAGATGTTACACCCTTGGTCCTCTAGGAGCTTGTTCCACTTTGGAAACATAGTAGACCCCAGAACCCGTAGGCTCCTATCTTTTTCGGACCTGCAGGCCAAACACAAATTGCCAAAACAAGCTTTTTATGGGTATTTACAAATACGACATTACGCACTAACTATAGCCCCGAATCTACAATTTTCACCTCCATCCCCGTTTGAAACTACCATCTTAGCAGGTAGCTCACAGAAAGGGCTAATATCAGAAATATATAAGATTTTGAATACCATCGCTCTGGAAGAGCAGGGTAAACACCATTACATGCTCAGATGGGAGAAGATCCTTGGGGAAGAACTTCCATTAGCGCAGTGGCAGGCAATATGGAATCAGACAGCGAAGAGTTCAATGTGTACACTATATAAAGAAAACTCGTACAAAGTTCTCTACTTCTGGTACATGACCCCAGATGTACTTCATACAATTTTCCCGGATAGCTCAGATAAATGCTGGCGATGCCAGGACGCTAAAGGCACTCTTATACACATATATTGGACTTGTCCAATATTGGATCAATACTGGGAGATGGTTCCCCATCTCCTCTCCCACCTCCTAGAGGTCAAAGTCCAGGCGACTCCAAAATTTTTTTTACTGGGTTTATCACCATTAAAAATTTGCAGACCATACAAGAAATTAGTAAGACACATACTCACAGCAGCACGCTGTCTTATAGCCCTAAACTGGAAACGTACCACTCCACCCTCAGCTGAAGATCTTTACTCTAGAATTAAAGATGTAGAGCTGATGGAGAAAATGACAGCTAGAATTCAGGACAAACTGGAGGCACATAACAGGGTCTGGGAGCTGTGGCACCTCCAGGAGGACCCACCTTGACCAGGTAACAACACCAATTAGAAGGCTTATCCTCTTCTTTCCCTTCTTTCCTTTCTTTCCTCCTATCCTACTCAGTAACTGAATGAGCGTTTATATTTGCTTACTTGTTTTACCATAGGAACTAATATCAGCTAAGCCATAAAAAACACATGTTTAATACCACAAATGGATACACTGTACAATGTTTGTGAATGTCCATGTTCCTTTATATTGTATTACTACAATCTACAATAAAAATTGTTATTTGGAAATTTGGAGTGATGTTAATACACATGTAGGGATCTGCTGCCCTTTAGTGGCTATAAGTGTCTGTGTGCTTAATGTTCACAGAGTTACTTATGCACATCAATTTCTGTCTCCACCTGTCTGGGTAGGAAACCCCGGAGGGAGAAAATAAATACAGAGAACTGAGCCACATAACCTTATACACACTAGAGCTGCTGTATTTCACCCAGTCCAAAGACAGAGATTATTAGGCAAGTATTCCTATGTTCTAATAGTGTAACTGTAGCTGCTCATAGCTTCTTGAGTGTGTATATAAAGCCTTGTGACAGGCGTATTGTTATTATTTCAAATGCACAGTGCCAAATTGCTAGGTCAGTGCTACTGTAAGTGTGTAGTGGTCCCCTTCCAGTATATTAGTAGGTTAACCTGTTTATTGCAATAGAGTTTATATGCTGCTAATTTTATTTTAGTTAACCCTATCTCTTCTGGGCTGGGATCATATAGATAGTTTTAGCTCAGGGCTCAATAACCAGCATAGCCTAGAGCCAGGTTAGGCATCCAACAGCTACTTCTGGTTCTAGTTAGCATGACATATTAGAAACTACTAGGGACTAAGACACAGTGTAGATGGTGACTCTGAATTCCAGTACATCACCACAGTTTCTGTGGTTTCTGAGAGAAACTGCATTCCAGGCTGGTTGGACAACGGTTAGAGGGTCTCCACATCACCACTGATATTGTCTTCTGGTCTCCAACACAAAATTGGATGGCACATTGCAATCATCCTCAGGGTACTGTGCAACAGAACTTTGCTGCAACATTCATCTGGAGGTACAATATCATTATTAATGGTTAATGGTATATGCTAGTTACAGTTGTTCTGCTCCAAATTACTTACTTAATTACTGATTAGATTATTATTCATTTCCCAATAAAAGAACCCTTTCTGTTCACAGAGGCCCTGTGCTGGGTGGAGGCAATGCCAATTTTATTAACAAACTCAGTCTTCCACTTGGCAAGGGCTCTGGTTCTCTTATTTACCTAAAGGTTTAGCATACTATCCTGTTTGGAGAGGGTCTTTTCTCATAAACACTCTCAAAAGAGGCCTACACACATAATCACTGAGCAAAGATTCAACATTGCTTCACTACATTAAAATAAACATGGACTGTAGCATTTCCATTGAACTTTCTTTATATTGCTTCCCCAGTGCATAGACATGGAAGTGAGCATTTTTACCCAGGTAGGGTAACTTTGCTTTTGGTGTAGACATTCCTTTATGGGGGATTAGCACAGCAGTTAGTATTATGTAATATAGTGCTCCTTATATTGCTATTAAGTGTGAGAAAAAATACCTCAACATCAGAGGAAAAAAAAAAATCCCCAGCATCAGCAGAAGTTTAAATTCCCTAGTGTCAGGCCCCTTCCACATTTCACCAGCGGAAACATGTGTTCCTGCTCATAATTTTTTTTAGCAATGGGCTTCCCTATGAGCTTGTTGCACATAGGGAAGCCTATTCACTTGATTGGGCTGCCTTATGTGCATTCGTTGTGACAGAGAAGCTCAAGGACCAAATTTTGGCCCTAAACTAGGCGCATTTTTACATGTGTATTTTGCCACGATTCCCATGAGTTTTGTTGCTCGGCAATTGTGGCAAATTTGCACTGTGTTTGGGGTGCCATTAAGAAAGATTGCGCATTTTGCTATGATTTTAGCATGATTTTGAATCGGCTTGAGTTTTCTCGCTTAGTTTCCACGGGGCCTCATTGGTCAGTGAAAGAAAAATGCCCGTGTTTCAGTGAGAGTAAGAAATGCCTGAGTGCTGGCGACCAGTCAGAGGAAAAAAATGCCCTGATTTAGGTGGTCAGTGAAAAAAATTACTAATAACTTCAAACTTATGCTAGCCATACACATATCGATTTTTAGAGCATATTCAGAGAATATTCATATAAAAACCTTAGAAATAACCTGGTAAATAATAATACATATCATCCTACGGAACTGAATGCATTAAGTTTTTTAAATGCTTAAAGGAGTTGTAAAGGCAGAAGGTTTTTTATCTTAATGCATCCATTGGCAGATGAAAAACGGACATCAATGCATCTCTATGTTGATCACTCATTTACATTCGTTTACATATGCTTCCGTCAACATCCAGTTTTTGAAACGGTTCAAAGCCCTATTTTTTTCTGTTAAAAAAACAAATCGGACGAAAAATGGATGTAAACAGCAAAGCGGTCCATGTTTGCATGAAAAATGTCTCTAGGTCTCTCACTGGTGGATGTAAAAGACTGCTGTTAAAAAAAACAGATACAAAAAGGATGATAAACTGATGACAAACTGATGACAAACTGATGTAAACTTCATCTGGTTTTTCTTTTAAAAAATGTGACTAAATTGATGAAATGAACGGTCAGTATATGTGAAAGGGGCCTAAGAAAGAGTTTGAACCTCTCATCAGATTTTTAGTACTATGTCACTGTTAGAGAGAATATCGATCACATTTTGGTTTGTCACCAAGACAGGCATTTAGCTCAGATATCCCCAAAGTTGAGACACAGACAGAAGGAAGTGCAAGAAATACATGTTGATCCTGCCAGAAATTTTGGGAGCTAATAGCTTCCTATGTTCTCTGTCTGTGCTGCACTCCTATTAGTCAACACTGTTCGCACTTGTCTTTGTGGACAAGAGAGGTGTTTTGTAGAAAGCCTCTCTTGTGGCATGGAGATGAGGAAAGAGGGTGATGTTTTGTAGTCCTAACACATTCCCTGTCCTATGGTAGTAACTTTGCTCCTCCATAGATACAGTACAGTGAGTAAGAGTTATCACCGTAGGACAGGAAGTGTGTAACTGGCAGGACTACCAGGTAAAAATACAAGAAAAAAAAAATCACAAAAAAACTACATGGGTTTCCCCCCCCAGGTCTATACCAGGCCCTTGGGATGAGACCAAGAGTTGTGGGGATGAGGCCCTTGTCCCCATCAACATGGGGACAAGGTGCTTTGGGGGACCCCAAAGCACCCTCCCCATGTTGAGGGCATGTGGCCTGGTATGGTTCAAGAGGGGGGGCGCTCTTTCACCCCCCTTTCCTGCGGTCTGCCAGGTTGCGCACTCGGATAAGGGTCTGGTATGGATTTTGGGGGGAGCCCCCATGCAATTTTTTTTACATTTTGGTGTGGGGTTCCCCTTAATATTCATACCAGATCCAAAGGGCCTGGTAGTGGACTGGGGAGGGGGGAACACACGCTGTTTTGTGCAATGATTTTTATCTATATTGCCGGGATCCGACAATACATTACAGCCGCAAGCAATTTTAAAAGACTTTTTTTCCTTTAGAAATGGCATTTTGCTGCGGTACTGTTTAACATGGGAAAGATGCGCTACTTTATAGGCAGACTAAGGACACCCCCCCAGGCATTATATTTTAAGGAATATTTAACTTTTATTGTTTCACTTTAAAAATTATTAAAATCACTGTTCCTGAAAAAAACTGTAGTTTTTAAAACTTTTTTTGATTTGATACATGGCCCCTGGGCCAGGACCCGGGTCCCCAAACACTTTTTATGGCAAATAAGCCTTTAAAATGAGCACTTTTGATTTTTCATGTTCTTGTCCCATAGACGTTAATGGTGTTCGCACAATTTTTTTGCCTGTTCGCAAGTTCTGGTGCAAACCAAACCGGGGGTGTTTGGCTCATCCCCACCCAATAGCCAATGGCACAACATGAGCATGGTTGGTACCATAATATTAATGCCTCAAATGCAAAACATTATTGTATAGAATGAAAAGAATCAAACATTAGTAATAGTATTTTCTATGTATGATTGTGCTCAGCTCCATAGCGTAGTGGTATGCCCTGCTACCTTTAAAGGTTTAAGCCATGGGTTTTGAATCCCACCAATGGTATCACCTCCTGAAAAGGTACATTGTACTCAGCAGCATAATTAGCGAATGCACATCAGTTTGGTTTATTCCATCATTTTAACTCTTCAAATGCATGCAATTGTATGTAATTATTCAATAATATTATGGTGTGGAATTCCAAAAAGCCAGCTATTCAAAAATCAAGGAATAAAATGGCATAGGGTCCCCCCAGTGCATGCCAGGCCCTTTGGATCTGGTATAGACTTTAAGGTGAACCCCACGCCAAGATTAAAAAAGAAAATTGACATGGGGTCCCCCCAAAATTCATACCTGGCCCTTCAGGTCTAGTATGGATTTTAAGGGGAGCCCCACACTAAAATAAAAAAAAATGCCATGGGGGTCCCCCCAAAATCCATACCTGACCCTTATCTGAGCAAGCAACCATGGCAGGCCAGGAAAGGGGGGGACGAGTGAGCGCCCCCCCTCCTGATCCATACAAGGCCACTATCCCTCAACATGGGGAGTGTGCTTTGGGGTCCTCCCAAAGCACCTTGTCCCCATGTCGATGGTGACAAGGGCCTCATCCCCACAACCCTTGCTCGGTGGTTGTGGGGGTCTGTGGGCGGGGGGGCTTATCAGAATCTGGAAGTCCCTAAAGCACCTTGTCCCCATGTCGATGGTGACAAGGGCCTCATCCCCACAACCCTTGCTCGGTGGTTGTGGGGGTCTGTGGGCGGGGGGGCTTATCAGAATCTGGAAGTCCCTAAAGCACCTTGTCCCCATGTCGATGGTGACAAGGGCCTCATCCCCACAACCCTTGCCCGGTGGTTGTGGGGGTCTATGGGCGGGGGGGCTTATAAGAATCTGGAAGTCCCCTTTAACAAGAGAGCCCCCCAGATCCCGCCCCCCTATATGAATGGGTATCGGGTACATTGTACCCCTACCCATTTACCAAAAAAGCAGTGAAATGTGACAAAAGACAATAGTCGGTTTTTGACAATTTCTTTATTGAAAATGTCTTCTTTCCCCCGCTTCTTCCTCTGGTCTTCCTTTGGTCTTCTCATTCTTCCTCCAACTTCTTCTTTCTTCCGCTTCTTCCTCCATCTTCCTCCAGTCTTCTCCTTCTTCCTCCAGCTTCTTCTTCCCCCACTTCATCTTCCGGTCTTTCTCCTCTGCCGCTCCTGCCACCGACCTGCTGAACATGAAAACAACAAACCTCCTCGGATGCTGCGGCCAGCCTATCTGTCCGCTTGCATAGTGCACATTTCAAAAATATAACTATGGGGTGTGGCTGCCGGATGACATCAGCCAGGAGACCCCGCCACCTTGTGACATCATTGACATATCATGCCCCGGGCGGTGAAGTCACAAGGGACGGGGTCTCGGAGTGATGTCATCCGCCCCATCGCAGCATCAGAGGAGGTTAATTTTTGAATGTTCAGTGGGAGCAATGGCAGCAGCGGCAGTGGAGAAAGACCGGAGGACGAATCGGGGGAAGAAGAAGCCGGAGGAAGATGGAGAAGACCAGGGGAAGAAGCAGAGGAGGATAGAGGAAGAAGTGGGGGAATAAAAAGCTGTATGAGGAAGGAGAAAACTGAAGGGAGAGCGGAGGAAGATGGAGGAAGAAGCGGGGGGGGGGGGGGAAGAAGACATTTTTTAATAAAGGAATTGTCAAAAAACAGCTATTGTCTTTTGTCACATTTCACTGCTTTTTTTGGTGAATGGGTAGGGGTACTATGCACCCCATACCCATTCACATGGGGGGCGGGATCTGGTGGTCCCCTTGTTAAAGGGAGCTTCCAGATTCTGATAAGCCCCCCCGCCCGCAGACCCCCACAACCACCGGGCAAAGGGTTGTGGGGATGAGGCCCTTGTCTTCATCAACATGGGGACAAGGTGTTTTGGGGGGACCCCAAAACACCCTTCCCATGTTAAGGGCATGTGGCCTGGTATGGTTCGGGAGGGGAGGCGTTCGAGGGGGGGATTGCATGCTCGGATAAGGGTCTGGTATTCCCGCATATGTGATCTGACAGGCATGTTCGCCGGCAATAGCGCTGCTTTCTATTTGCATGTGCACCCAGTTTCTGAGAGTTGAAGTCTTAATTGGCCTTAATTGGGCACTACTTTCCGGGACTGCAGGATCATTTATTGGCACTATAGTAAATGACCTCCTTACTGTTCATGTTTTTTTCATGATCTTTCAGGTAAGTTCTGAACTTTTTGTCTATAGTAGTTAATGATTGAGTGTCAGTTGTCAGCGGTCAAAGGAATATATTAATGGAATAGTTATGTAAACAAGATTTTTTTTTAACAATAAGAAAACAATATTAGCATGAGATAATTTGTGGTTGCGATAAAACAGGTGTTTTTGTTAACAGATGTTGAGCCATTTAGTCTGTGGGAAGCTTTACTTTATGTCAGTGGTTTTTATTTTGTGAAGGTATAAAATAAGAAAAAGTAATTGTTGTAAAAGTACTACTTTAGCCTTTTTAGTGCCAAATTTACCCCTGAAGAATCTTATATGACAACTTTGTTTCATACTGACAGCCCCGTTCACTTCTATATATTTTAAACTATGTGAATTTCATTCCATCTTAGAATGTTTTACTAGATGGAAAAGTATGCAAGTTGTCCATCTGTTGCTTAAAGAAGCAGTTGCCCAAGAGTTTTAAGACCACCAAAAGTACCAGCTGTATCATTTAGAACTATGCAGTGCAACAAATCTTACAGCTGTTGCATCTGTTGTTCTCCAAATAGGTTCATCCAGGACAGAATACATTCTGCTGTAGAGAATAAGAAAGCAAAATCCAGCAGATGCGGAAAGCTGTTCAAAGCTTAGTAACAAATTCATTATATTTGACAGCATTTAGCAATTTAGCAGGAGTTTCTTTGTAAAATTATAAACAAAACTTCAATAATATTTAATTTAAAGCAGTGCAGATCATTTTAAAAGGCAGATAGGAGCGCAAAATATGTTAATCGTAAAAAAGATTAAACTGAGAGACACAACCATGCTAACTTCTTTACCAGGTATTGTTTATTGGCCACTATTTACAGGACTTTCGTGTGTATATAATATAGATAAGAAATACCCTAAGCAACCGAGCCAAATTTTTTTCACAGAAGTCTGGAATTAGTATTTTTTAGAGTTTCCTGTTCTGTCAAAAAAGTTCAGTGGATTTACAGACATCACGTTTACTTTTGGTGAGTAGATTACCAAACAAGTATTGTTTTCAGGACACAGAATCAATATTAGTATTTGAAGGAAAAATTGTGTTGATAGAAAATATCTTAGCTGTCATGGGTGAGTCATTGACCTAGAGCAAGCATACACATAAGGAGTTCTATCTCGTCTCTGACATTTTAAGGATTGGTAAGCTGCATTACATCCATGTTTGTTCTTGGGTTCGCACACACTTTACCATGTAGGAACACTGCAGGGTCATCCTCCTGTGTTGGGCCAGGAATCACTGAGAGGTTGTGTTACCTGCCCAAGGTACAGGCCTTTGTATTCCACAATACATTAGGCTTCACATACCAGGTTACTTTTCTTGAGTTGGGGCGTTTTCCACCTGTTACATGTTACTGTATACACATTCATACATTCCATACCACCGTAGTAATTGTATAGACTGAATTGCTCATTTGTGTATACATTTTCCCAACACTCATTAGTACTGAGGACCAGAAAAAGATGTGCATATATGGAAGGTAAAAGTGTCCAAATTAATTTATTGCTATTGTGTTAAAAAGACAGCCAATGTGCTTCGGGGGTCAAAGGAACTCCCCCTTCATCAGGGCTACAACAAACAATATAATGTAAATATAATTGTGACTAATAAAACCATGAGCCTAACAAATATAAAACATCATGGAAAAAGTCTTACACATGTGGTTTCGCCATGCTCAGGAGGAGTCTCATAATGTGTTTTGGGGTATATTTACAAGAATGCCTAAGCCGTGTGTGACAAATTATTTCTAAATTTGACATTTTTGTGAAAAAAAAATCTTAATTTTCCAAAGAACTTCAAAAAACTTGCCATGCCTCTTACTAAACACCTTGGACTGTCTACTTTCCAAAAAGGGGTAATTTGGATTTTGGGGGAGGGGGTATTTGTACTGTCATGGCATGTTAGGGCCTCAAGAAATGAGATTGTTCATCAGTACATCACATGTGATCAATTTTCAATGATTGGTACAGTAGCTTGTAGACGCTATAACTTTCACACAGACCAAATAATATACACTAATTTGGGTTATTTTTACCAAAGAAATGTAGCAGTATAAATTTTAGTCAAAATGTATGAATAAAAATTACATATCTGCAAAATTGTATAACAGAAACTAAGAAAAATGCATTTCTTTTTAAAATTTTTGGTCTTTTTTCATTTGTAGAGCAAAAAATAAAAAACCCAGTGGTGATTAAATACCACCAAAAGAAAGCTCTATTTGTGTGAAAAAAAATTATAAAAAATGATTTTGGGTACAGCGTTGCATGACAGGGTAATTCTCATTCAAAGCGTGCCAGCACTGAAAGCTGAAAATTGGGCAGGAAGGGATGAAATGCCCAATATTAAGGTGGGTAAAGAGGAACTGAACTCTTGAAGCAATCCCAAAAAAACAGGCAAAAGACCAATCACTAGTGTTGCTTGTGATTTCCCTACAGATCATAATTTCCCCATTACCGATCTACCATAACTTGTTTTACATTGTGTAGTTGGCCAACTTCATAGGAGCAGGACCTTGCTTCCTCACTTCAGACCCTTCAGAAAGGAGAACAGTGTGCAGTGCAGTGTGGGCATCACCAAATATCGCTTCAAATCTCTGGAGGCTAGCAGTCAAAGGGGACAGTGCCTTAAGCTGGCCATACACTGGTCAAAATTTAGCCTTCACAGCACAGACTGGATGAATTCTGATCAGAGTGTGGTCATTCATGGACATGCTGGAAAACGTATGTTGATCAACAGCTGCAACCCCAGATCAGCCAGTGGATAGCACAAGTGTGACTAGGCACCTTCCTTTTAAGGGAATTGAAAAAACGTACAATTTTCTGAATACTGCTTAGATACAATTAACATTTCTAAATGTTCACTATAATTATTCTTATTATTATACATGATTTATATAGAGCCCAACAGCCCTGTACAACATGAGGGCAGACAGTACACTTACAATACAAATCAATACAGGAGGGAACAGACGGCCCTGCTCATTAGAGCTTACAATCTAGAAATAGCAGCTCTTCACTTTTTTAAGTTCAGGTCCACTTTAACCACTTCAATACCAGGCACTTTCACCCACTTCCTGCCCAGGCCAATTTTCAGCTTTTAGCGCTGTCACACTTTTAATGACAATTGCGCGGTCAGGCAACACAGTACCTAAATTACATTTTTATCATTTTGTTCACACAAATAGAGCTTTTTTTTGTGTTATTTAATCACCCCCCCCCCCCCCAATTACCCCTTTTTGGAAATGAAGCAGTCAAAAGCATTTAGTTAGAGGCATGATGAGTTTTTTAAGTTGTCATTTTTTGTGAATTGTCATGTGATCTGCTGTGATTGGTCACAATGACCACAGGGTACTGGCCTGATACAGTGATGTGTCATTGGCTTTGTCTGGTAGATGCGGCCAGTGACAGATCGCAGTGCAGCTCGGGGCATGGGGTAGGCACCAGGCACGTTCTTGGGAAGACGGCATATGATGTCCATCTGGATCTACAGCAGTCCCACCCAGCTGTCATTTGTCTATAGGCTAGGTGGGAACTGGTTAAAGGTAACCTTTTTCTGACAGAAACATGGATGTGGCTGCAAAAACATGGAATTCTGCAAGTTCTAGTAGCCTGGCAGCAGTGGTTTAACTAGCACATCT
Source organism: Aquarana catesbeiana (assembly GCF_042186555.1). Taxonomy (NCBI): domain Eukaryota; kingdom Metazoa; phylum Chordata; class Amphibia; order Anura; family Ranidae; genus Aquarana; species Aquarana catesbeiana. The sequence continues at coordinate 180,642,385 of NC_133326.1, forward strand.
GGCACCTAGGAGAGATTGTTTTTAACACTCCCCAAAAATGAAAAAATATTTGAAGCATTAAAGTGTTACTAAACCTAGGACCTTGTATTCATTATATTTGTTCTCCCACAGTACACAGAACGTGGAAAGTTAATTATTTTAATAAATATAAATTGCTAAATACCTTTTCTCATGAGCAGTTAGAGCAGTCTTGTAACGTCTATCAGTGTCCAGCCAAGCACTGGTTAAAGCTTGTAGGAGGAGTTTTCTGACTGTCCTATGAGACTGCAGGACCCCTGACCCCCTGTCTGAACAGTGCTGATTGGCCATGTGCTGATCACATGCACTGTCCCAAGAAAAAAAAAACCTATCTAGAAATACACACCAAACTGAGCATGTACACAGTGACTCCATTAGACTCTGTGTTATCAGGAAATTTTTAGGGCACTGTGGAAGGAGGGGAGGATCAGAGAAGCCAGGATCAAACAGCCTTTTTACACGATGCAGAGGATTAACCCCTTAGGTTCCACAGTGAGTATAAGAAGCATGCTTTACTGTATATACAGAATGATTTTAATGTTGTGGGTTTAGTAACACTTTAAAGCAGTGTGTTTAAATTGTGGCATAGTTAAATAAAACCTGAGTCTACTCCCCCTATACTCAGCATACTTATGCCACAAATATGCTTTATTGTCTGTGTTAGAAGCAAGAGTGTAACAGCCATGTACAAATCTCAGCTCTCTCATTTTTGTAAAATGAAACTGTTCCATTACATACTGTATGCTTTTCTACACATGGCCTACCTTGAAGAAGAACTTCAAGAGTATTAAAGTGTAGTGGTCAGGAGTATGTTAGATATAGCCCAGTGTACATAATGCAGTAGTCAGAATCATGAAATGTAAAATGCAGTTGGGCACATTTTTGAAAACAGGAGCATCCTGAATATGGAGCAGCTGTGCATGACAACCAATCAGCTTCTGTCCGTAGCTTGTTCAGTTAAGCTTTGAAGATGAAAGAAGCTGAACGGTTGTGAGATTCTTCAGATTCTGGTTACTCCAGTGGTGATAAAAAAGGGTCTGTAGTACAGCCCCCCCCCCAGAACAGGCCTCTTGGTACTTATCCCCCCTTCCAAAAACTCATCCACCAGACCAGGTAACATATGCAGCATCAGCTCAGAATGAGCGGAAGTCTTCCCCCTGGCTCTGTCATATGATAGGAGCAGGAAGGAGACTTCCTGTAACTCTGAACTATTATGGAAGCAGTGGTTGCCAATTCTCTGGGGGTGCACTGGCAAACTGATGTTTCTTTTTTTGTGTTGGACAGTACTGTACCGCAGCGCTGTGTAACACAAAAAAAGTCAGGGGTTACAGCACCCCCAGAGAGTTGTCACCTGGTACAGACCACACCTTGGTATGATGCTGCTCCAATACCTCAATACTTTGAATCAATAACCCATAACAATCATCTAGATAATGGTATTTATATTTGTTCTGACTTTCTCAGATACTGTATGCACACATATTCTGGGTCAGTATTATTGAAATTAGTGGATTAGCATAACAGCCAGGCAGCATAAAAGCCTTCATATTTCATCTTAGGAAAGATTGACTTTAAGCCTGGAAGGAATATCAATAAACAACCATACATTCCTTAGAACCAGGGCCAGATTAACATAGGGGCTGGTGGAGCTGCAGCTCCAGGCCCCTCCCTCAATATAGGCCCATGGCAGTGGCTTGTCAATTCCTGTGTGCCTTCCTGAAGGAAGAGGAGGCCTCTGTACACACATGGAGGAGACAAGTCAGTGCAGCCGAGTCCTGTCTCTGCCGATGCCTGACTCCTATCACATGATCTGTTCCACTCACACAGATCCTCAGTGTCGGGGGAGGGGCGCTGATGTCCTAACCAGCAGGAGCCCGGGAGGAAGGACATCTCCTATGCTGTTATGATAAGGTCAGTACATTTGTTAGGGGGATGTTGTGTAATTATTGTGCTAGGGGACAGACTGCTGCTTCCCCCCATGTAATGTGCTCTCTTGTGCCCAGTGCCCACCATGTCATGTGCCTTGCAGTGCCCCCCATGTAATGTGCTGTGCCCACCATGTCATGTCATGTGCCTTGCAGTGCCCCCCATGTAATGTGCTGTACCCACCATGTCCTGTCATGTGCCTTGCAGTGCCCCCCCATGTAATGTGCTGTGCCCACCATGTCATGTCATGTGCCTTGCAGTGCCCCCCATGTAATGTTCTGTGCCCACCATGTCATGTGCCTTGCAGTGCCCCCCCCATGTAATGTGCTGTGCCCACCATGTCATGTCATGTGTCTTGCAGTGCCCCCCATGTAATGTTATGTGCCCACCATGTCATGTGCCTTGCAGTGCCCCCCCCATGTAATGTGCTGTGCCCACCATGTCATGTCATGTGCCTTGCAGTGTCCCCATGTAATGTTCTGTGCCCACCATGTCATGTCATGTGCCTTGCAGTGTCCCCATGTAATGTTCTGTGCCCACCATGTCATGTCATGTGCCTTGCAGTGCCCCCATGTAATGTGCTGTGCCCACCATGTCATGTCATGTGCCTTGCAGTGCCCCCATGTAATGTGCTGTGCCCACCATGTCATGTCATGTGCCTTGCAGTGCCCCCCATGTAATGTGCTGTGCCCACCATGTCATGTGCCTTGCAGTGCCCCCCATGTAATGTGCTGTGCCCACCATGTCATGTCATGTGCCTTGCAGTGCCCCCATGTAATGTGCTGTGCCCACCATGTCATGTCATGTGCCTTGCAGTGCCCCCATGTAATGTGCTGTACCCACCATGTCCTGTCATGTGCCTTGCAGTGCCCCCCCATGTAATGTGCTGTGCCCACCATGTCATGTCATGTGCCTTGCAGTGCCCCCCATGTAATGTTATGTGCCCACCATGTCATGTGCCTTGCAGTGCCCCCCATGTAATGTGCTGTGCCCACCATGTCATGTCATGTGCCTTGCAGTGCCCCCCCATGTAATGTGCTGTGCCCACCATGTCATGTCATGTGCCTTGCAGTGCCTCCATGTAATGTGCTGTGCCCACCATGTCATGTCATGTGCCTTGCAGTGCCCCCATGTAATGTGCTGTGCCCACCATGTCATGTCATGTGCCTTGCAGTGCCCCCCATATAATGTGCTGTGCCCACCATGTCATGTGCCTTGCAGTGCCCCCCATGTAATGTGCTGTACCCACCATGTCATGTCATGTGCCTTGCAGTGCCCCCATGTAATGTGCTATGCCCACCATGTCATGTCATGTGCCTTGCAGTGCCCCCCATGTAATGTGCTGTGCCCACCATGTCATGTGCCTTGCAGTGCCCCCCATGTAATGTGCTGTGTCCAGTATGTCATTTGCTGTACGTTGCAGTGCCCACCATGTAATGCGCTGTGCTGAACAATGTCTTGTGCTGTGCATTGCATTGCCCTTCATGTGATGTGCAGTGCCCACTATGTCATGCTGTGCCTTGCAGTGCCCACCATGTCATGTGCAGTTCCTAACATGTAATGTGCAGTTGCATTTCCCACCATGAAACGTGCTATGCCATGCAGTGCCCACCATGTAATGTGTTGTGCCCACCATGTAATGTTATGTGCCATTCAGTGCCCACCATGTAATGCGCTGTGCCCACCATGTCATGTCATGTGCCTTGCAGTGCCCCCCATGTAATGTGCTGTGCCCACCATGTCATGTCATGTGCCTTGCAGTGCCCTCCATGTAATGTGCTGTATCCAGTATGTCATTTGCTGTACATTGCAGTGCCCACCATGTAATGCGCTGTGCTGACCATGTCATGTGCTGTGCATTGCATTGCCCTTCATGTGATGTGCAGTGCCCACTATGTCATGCTGTGCCTTGCAGTGCCCACCATGTAATGTGCAGTGCCCACCATGTCATGTGCTGTGCCTTGCATTGCCCACCATGTAATGTGCAGTGCCCACCATGTCATGTGATGTGCCATCCAGTGCCAACCATGTCATGTGCAATGCCCACCATGTCATGGCTGTGCCTTGCAATGCCCGCTATGTAATTTGCAGTGTCCACCATGTCATGTGCTGTGCCATACAGTGATCCCACCATGTAATGTGCAGTGCCCACCGTGTAATGTGCAGCGCCCACCATGTCATGTGCACTTCCCACCATGTCATGTGCTATGCTGTGCCCACCCTGCCATGTGCTGTGCCCAGCATGAAGTGTGTTGTGCCCACTGTGTAATGTGCTGTTCAACAGTGCCCACCATGTCATGTGCAGTTCCTAACATGTAATGTGCAGTTGCATTTCCCACCATGAAACGTGCTATGCCATGCAGTGCCCACCATGTAATGTGTTGTGCCCACCATGTAATGTTATGTGCCATTCAGTGCCCACCATGTAATGCGCTGTGCCCACCACGTCATGTGCTGTGCCATGCAGTGCCCACCATGTAATGCGCTGTACCCACCATGTAATGTGCTGTGCCATGCAGTGCCCACTATGTCATGTGCAGTGCCCATCATGTAAATTGCTGTGCAGTGCCCACCATGTCATGTGCTGTGTTGTGCCCACCATGTCATGTGCTGCACCATGCAGTGCCTACCATGTAATATGCTGTACTCACCATGTAATGTGCTGTACATTGTCCACCATGGCATGTGCCGTGCAGTACCCACAATGGAATGTGGTGTGCAGGGCTCATCATGTCATGTGTGGTGTCCACCATTTAATGTGCTGTGCTCACAATGTAATGTGCTGTGCTGTGTCATGCAGTGCCCACCTTGTCATGTGCTGTGCAGTGCCCACCATGCTATGTGCAGTACCCACTATATAATGTGTTGTGCCCACCATATAATGTTCTGTGCAGTGCCCACTTGTAATGTCCAGTGCCCACCATGTAATGTGCTCAGCTGTGCCTGCCATGTCATGTGCTGTGCCCACCATATAAGGTCCTGTGCCCACTGTGTGCATGAGCTGTGCCCACCATGCAATGTGTTGTGTTGTGCAGTACCAACCATGTCATGTGCTGTGCCCACCATATAATGTACTGTGCCTACCTTGTAATGTGCTGTATTGGGCAGTGCCAACCGCGTAATGTGCTGTGCCCGCCATTAAATGTGCTGTATCCATGTATCGTTTGCGTTTTCATTTTATTTATTTTCATAAAAAGGCCCACCAACATCCTTAGCACCAGGCCCATGATGCTCTTAATCTGGGCCTGCTTAGAACATTAATAGATATATCTCTTTTGAGAACTTGATTATTTCATATTGTATCATGTCATTAACTTATGTAAACTTCAAGCACATAGGCCCCTTTCACACTCCTGCGACTTGGGACTGCAAATTCCCCATGATTTCCAATGAGTACCATTCATATCTGTGTGACTTAAAGTCGCAGCAACTTCAAAGTAGTCCCTGCACTACTTTGGTCCAACTTTGATGCGACTTGAGGTCCATAGACCTCAAATTACACAGGCATTGCTTTAAGTCAAGTCGAAGTCGCATCAAAGCCGCACAGCAAATTTGTGTCAAAGTTGCACGACTTTCAGGTCACATGAGTGTGAAAGGGGCCTAAGATGACAAAGGTAAAACTGTGCTCCAGTAAAACACCTAAATACACACCTGAAATGCATATGTGTGAAATGTTTTACCTGCCAAACAGTATGGAATGTAGTTCAGTTCATTCACACAACCTTGTCATGCTGCATGTCTAGCAAAATTATTCCAATATTTTCTAGTTCATCTTTACTGCTTTATTTCTTAACTGCTTGCTCTCAGGACATTGAGTCATTATTATTATGTATTATTATACAGGATTTACAGTATATAGCGCCAACAGTTTACACAGCGCTTTACAAAAAGAGGCAGACATTGCAGCTACAATACAATGTGGTATAAGAGAAATCAGAGGGCCCTGCTCGTTGGAGCTTACAATCTAAGAGGCAGGGTCAAGTGATGCAAAAGTTAACAAAAGTGGAACTTCCGCTTTAAGCACAACTCGCCCCCTTACATGCCACATTTGGCATGTCATTTTTTTTGGGGGGGTGGGTGCTTAGTTTTGAAGGGGACTTCCTGTCCCACTTCCTGATTCCTGCTACAGACCGACTAGGTGACTCCTCCTCTCCCCCTTGGCGGCCACTCCCTCTTGGCAATCTTCTGGGACAAATGATGCAGCGTACACACGGGCGGACTTTCCGAAAAGACTGGTCCGACGGACTTTCCAACGGACTTTTGACAGACTTCCGCCGGACTTTTTTTCGAACGGACTTGCCTACACACGACAGGACTACGGACAGACTTGCCTACACACGACCAGACTTTCCGGCGGACCTAGTTACCAACAGAGTTACGGCGGACTTTCCAAATGAACGGACTTGCCTACACATGAACAAGTCCGTTCATTTTGAACGTGACTCTCGCCACTTTTATTTTTATTTTTTAATTTTTTTTTTAATTTTCTTTAGCATGCCCAGGGACTGTGACGTTATAAGGGGTCGGGCCACTGCCTATATAAGTCATTGCGGATCGATCACACACCATTACAGCGGGAGAGAGCGTCGTGTCAACATCGGAAGAAGAGGGAAGAAGACAACGCAGAAGTCCAGGCTACCGCTAGCAAAAGAGCGGCAGAAGATAGCGGAGGAGCCAGCAGAGGAACCAGACACCGGGAGAGGAGGTCGAACACCAGGAGAAGAGGCCGGAGAGCGGGAGAAGAACCGGACACCAGGAGGAGAGGCCGGAGACAGTGGCGAAGTCAAAAAGACCCCCGAAGTCAGAAGAAGACCTCCGGAGCTGTCTAATAAATTACTTAAAAAACTTGTGTAGTGTGGTTTTTTTATTGACACTTTTTTCCCTAGGTGAATGGGTAGGGGTACGATGTACCCCATACTCATTCACATAGGGTGGGGGGCTGGGATCTCAGGGCCCCCTTATTAAAGGGGGCTCCTGGATTCCGATAAGCCCCCCGCCCGCAGACCCCGACAACCAATGGCCAGGGTTGTTGGGAAGAGGCCCTTGTCCTCATCAACATGGGGACAAGGTGCTTTGGGGTGGGGGGGCTGCAGGGCGCCTCCCTCCACCAAAGCACCCACCCCCCATGTTGAGGGCATATGGCCTGGTACAGGGTACAGGGTACCCCTTAAAATCCATACCAGACCCAAGGGACATCGTCGCCTCGCGCTCGCCGCAATAGTATAATTTGTTTTTCCTATTGCAGCGAGAGGCAGCACCCTGCCTGTTAGGTACCTGGTAGTAGAGCCTGACTTGTAGGAGAAGACCTCTCATACAACGCTGGTTCAGGAGCCACTGGAGTGGGGACAGTGTACTCGTGAGCACAGTGGGGTAGGAGTGCCTGTTGAGGTAGAAGTCTCTGATGCTGGAGCAGAGTAGAGATCCCTCCAGGGATGGCTGGACTGCAGGTAAGGTGGTAACCAGAGAGCAGCAGGCAGCAGCACTGAAGATGCAGATGCAGAGATCACTGAAGCTGGAGCTGAAGGTACAACAGCACAGAAGCAATGGCAGGCAAAAGCAAGGTCAGACAGTCTGGATCAGCAGGCAAACAAGACGGGTAATAACAGCAGGCAGAAGCAGAGTCGGTAGGCAGGCAGAGGTCGGCAACGGTACTGGTAGAAACAGCAGCAGAGTCAGGCAGGCTGGGTCGGATTGGAGAAGGAGGGATGGTCAGACAAGCCGGGTCAATATGGTAATCGATCAATCAGGTGCAGGTTAACAGGTTCACAGAGCTGAGACGAAACAGCAGCGCACCCCTGCAGCAGGAGGACTCTTATGCGCTCCTTGGCGCCAAAACGGCGCGAACGCGCGTGCGCCCGTGCGTGTGCACGCGCCCGAGCGCCGCGCTGACGCACAGTAACATCTGGAGATTGCTGCATCGTCTGGACAGGGGTGCGCCGGCGCATAGGCGCATGCAAATGTCCCGGTCTGGTGCTGACAGATCCCTGACATTGCCCGCCTCCAAAAGGCAGCCTCCGGATGCCCACACGCCTTCTTTTCTCAGGGTGGGCAGAGAAATAAGCGCAAACTAATCCCCTGGTGTGGACATTGCTGTCTGGTTCCCATGAGTTACTCTCTGGACCGTAATCTTTCCATTTAATCAGAAATTGATTTTGTCCTTGTCTTCTTCTACAGTCAAGAATAGCCTCAACTTCAAATTCCTCACTTCCATCTACTAAGATAGGTTCAGGAGGTCTAGTTCCTCTATCAGGGAAGGGATCAGGTATAGCAGGTTTAAGCAGAGACACATGAAATACCGGGTGAATCTTGAGAGAATCAGGCAAGGTCAGTTCATAAGATATTTCATTAATTCTCCGCTTAACCGGGAAGGGTCCCATAAACCTAGGTGCCAACTTCTTAGACGGACATGCTAACTTGATATTACTGGCAGAAAGCCATACCTGATCACCAAGCTGTAAATTCAACTCCCCTCTTCTTCTTCGATCGAAGACTCTCTTGCTGTCTGCCTGGGCCTTGGACACCGCCTCCTGCAACATCTGATTGTTGTGGCTGAGGAAGTCCACTGTATTCTGTACTACCGGAACTGAAGATTCTGGAAGGAAATCAGGTAGAAAGGTTAAATGAAAGCCATAATTGGCGAAAAAAGGGGATTGACCGGTGGCTGAATGGATAGCATTGTTGTATGCAAATTCTGCTAAGGGCAGCAGGGACACCCAATCATCCTGTGTGAAGGATGTAAAGCATCTTATGTACTGTTCAAGGGTCTGATTGGTCCTTTCTGTCTGCCCATTAGTTTGAGGATGATAGGCTGAGGACAAGGCCAGTTCAATTTTTAGGATTTCACACAGGGCTCTCCAAAAACATGAGGTGAATTGTACCCCTCTATCAGAAACTATATTTGCAGGGACTCCATGTAGTCTGATGATTTCCTTGATGAATATGCGGCAGTTTCGATGGCAGATGGAGTTCCCCTTAAAGGAAGGAAATGGGCCATCTTGGTTAGACGGTCTACCACTACAAAGATGGCTGAACACCCCTCAGAACATTGAAGCTCTACTATAAAATCCATGGAAATCATTTTCCAGGGTCTATCAGGTACAGGCAAAGGTTTTAACAGACCCCAAGCTCGATTTCTAGATGTCTTGTTCTGGGTACAGATAGGGCAGGAGCTGACATATTTTTCACAAAAGTCTTTCATATTGGGCCACCAGAATGTGCGTTGCACAAGTTCCAGAGTCTTGTGGACCCCAAAGTGACCTGCCAGTGCATGATCATGAAGAAGCGTCAAGACCTTAACCCGAACCTCCTCAGGAAGAAAAATTTGGCTCCCCTTCCAGAACAATCCATCTCTGATCATCAGAGTAGTCCCTGTATGCCTAGATGAATCAGAGGGTGCTTCTTTAATCTGGGAGAGTAGGTCTGTTTGCAGGAGTAGGAAATTGTTTGCGGGCAAAATGGTGTCAGGAATGGATAAGTCCTTCGGGTTGTCATGCATACGTGACAATGCATCCGGTTTGATATTTTTAGAGCCTGGCCGGTAAGTTATATGAAAACAAAAACGTGAGAAGAACAGAGCCCAGCGGGCTTGCCGAGGCTTCAGTCGTTTAGCAGATCTTAAATACTCTAAGTTCTTGTGGTCAGTGTTAATTAATACTGGATGCATAGCCTCCTCCAACAGGTACCTCCACTCCTCCAGAGCAGCCTTAATAGCGAGAAGCTCCCGGTCACCAACAACGTAGTTCTTTTCTGCAGAAGAAAGTTTACGGGAGAAAAACCCCACAGGATGCATTAGATCTTTGCTGCCTTTACGTTGTGAGAGTATTGCACCCACCGCTATTTCAGAAGCGTCAACTTCCAAAATGAACGGTAATGACAGTTCAGGATGGCTGAGGATTGGGGCTGAGGTAAACAGTCTCTTGAGATTCTCAAAAGCATCCTGGGCTGATTGATTCCAGGAGAAATGGGCATTCTGCTTAGTCAACTGCGTGATGGGTGCAATTATGGCCGAGAATCCCCTGATGAACTTCCTATAAAAGTTTGCAAAACTGATAAACCGCTGAATTCCCTTCTTGTCTAGGGGTACCGGCCAGTCCAGGATCCATTTTGATGCCAGTTGGAGAGATTATCAACCCCAGGAATTGGATGCTTTGTTGCTCGAACTCGCATTTCTCTGCCTTTGCATAAAGTCTGTGTAAGCGGAGCCGGCCCAACACCCTGCAGACATGTTCTCGATGCAGATCAAGAGATTCCGAGAAGATCAGGATATCGTCCAGGTATGCGATCACAAACACGTCTAAAAAGTCAGTGAGAACATCGTTAATCAGATGTTGGAAGGTCGCAGGGGCGTTGCAGAGTCCGAAGGGCATGACCAGGTATTCATAATGTCCGAATCAGGTCCGAAAAGCTGTTTTCCACTCATGCCCGGCCTGAATGCGGATCAGGTTGTAGGCCCCTCTTAGATCGAGTTTAGTAAAGATGACAGCAGTCCTTAACTTTTGGAATAGTTCAGGTATCGAGGGTAGGGGATACCAATTTTTAACCGTAATTTTGTTCAACTCCCGATAATCTATACACGGGCAGAGAGTCTTGTCATTCTTGGTGACAAAAAATATTCCGGCACCTGCTGGAGAAGTGGAGTGACGGATGAACCCCTTGGCCAAGTTTTCATCAACATATGTCTTTAGTGCCTCTTGCTCTTTTTCTGATAAAGGGAAGATACGTCCGAATGGAATCTCGGATCCTGGCAGCAACTCAATTGGGCAGTCGTAGGGGCGACGAGGCGGAAGGGAGTCTGCCCCCTTCTTGCTAAAAACATAGATGAACTCGTGGTATTGTTTAGGTATGGACTGGCATAATTTCTGGTCGGTGTCAAGACATAGCAGAGTAGCTGAGGAGTCGGGATTTTCCACCAAACAGTGTTCTTGACAGTAGGACGACAAAAACTTTACTTCTTCAGAGACCCAGTTGATGTGCGGGTTGTGGGCTTGGAGCCAGGGAATGCCCAAGATAACTGGAAACAGTGGAGAAGTAATGGCATCAAGGGTCAGCAGCTCCTTATGTTGGGAGGAAACGGTAGCAGGCAAAGGAAGAGTCTCATGAATTACTTGTCCGGATTTAATGTGGGAGCCATCAGTTAGGAAAACAGAAAGTCCATGAGTCTTAGTCCGTAAAGGAATGTTATGCTGGCTGGCAAAGGTCAAGTCGATAAAACAGCTGCATGCTCTGGAGTCAATGATAGCGTTGACTGGAATTATCTCTTCCCGGAGCTGTAAAAAGAGAGGAATGGCAAGATGGGTAGAGTTGGCAGACAAAGCAGAGAGACTGGTAGACACAGAAGATGAGCACTTACTTATCTTGACTGGACAATTATGGACATAGTGTCCAGTTCCACCACAATAGAGGCACAGGTTAAGTTGACAACGACGTGTCTGTTCTTCAGGAGACAAGGCAGGTCGCATCAGCCCTAGTTGCATGGCTGGCCGGGTGGGTTTGCTGAGCGGAGCGTTCAGATCGACGTTCCCGGAGGCGACGGTCAATCTGGATTGCCAAGGGGATCAAAGCCTCAAGAGTATCTGGTATGCCAACTCGAGCAAGTTCATCTTTCAGCCCTTCAGATAGGCCCATGCGGAACTGATGACGTAGGGCCGCATCGTTCCACTGCGTGTCCGCGCTCCAGCGTCTGAAGTCAGTGACATAGTCCTCGGCTGGTCTGCGGCCTTGCTGGAGCGCGAACAGGGCTGACTCGGCTGTGGCAGTCCGCTGAGGGTCCTCATAGAGCTGAGCCATGGCTTCAACAAAGGAGGGTAAAGATTGGGTTAAGGCTGAGTCCCCCTCAAGTAAACGGTGAGCCCAGGTCTGAGGTTCCCCTTGTAGTAGGGAAATCACAAACCCCACCTTAGTAACTTCCAGCGAGAAGGTTCGGGTTGTAAGGCAAAAAAAAGCTGGCAGGCATTGCGAAAGGCCCGAAACTTGGTCCGGAAAACCTCTCTGGGATAGGGACCCTCGGTTCAAGTGGAAGCATCACAACGGAAGGAGCAGGAGCAGGCTGTGCTAGAGCTGCGGCTGAAGAGGAAGCCATGGGACTAGGCCCATCGAAATTCTGAACTTGTCCCTCAAGTCTGGTATAATTGTCCTGAAGGGATTGCACCGCTTGAGTGAGGGCCGCAAGATGCGTGCAGATCTCCTTCATCGGGGAGGTCTCTCCTGCAGGCTCAGTCATGGCTGTTTCGTACTGTTAGGTACCTGGTAGTAGAGCCTGACTTGTAGGAGAAGACCTCTCATACAACGCTGGTTCAGGAGCCACTGGAGTGGGGAGAGTGTACTCGTGAGCACAGTGGGGTAGGAGTGCCTGTTGAGGTAGAAGTCTCTGATGCTGGAGCAGAGTAGAGATCCCTCCAGGGATGGCTGGACTGCAGGTAAGGTGGTAGCCAGAGAGCAGCAGGCAGCAGCACTGAAGATGCAGATGCAGAGATCACTGGAGCTGGAGCTGAAGGTACAACAGCACAGAAGCAATGGCAGGCAAAAGCAAAGTCAGACAGTCTGGATCAGCAGGCAAACAAGACGGGTAATAACGGCAGGCAGAGTCGGTTGGCAGGCAGAGGTCGGCAACGGTACTGGTAGAAACAGCAGCAGAGTCAGTCAGGCTGGGTCGGATTGGAGAAGGAGGGATGGTCGACAAGCCGGGTCAATATGGTAATCGATCAATCAGGTGCAGGTTAACATTGCTGCATCGTCTGGACAGGGGTGCGCCAGCGCATAGGCACATGCAAATGTCCCGGTCTGGTGTTGACAGATCCCTGACACTGCCCTTGCATCGTATCTGGTCCGTTGGACCAGCAAACAGATGAACGGGTTTTCTGTTAGGAACTGAGTCTGGATTGCCTGTCCACTAGGAGTGCGCAGCGTGACTCGCGCATGATTAGTGTGCGCCCGGCCGTGAAGCCGCAAGCTGTCACGGCCGGGTGGCCACAGTATCAGTGGAGGCGCCGAGGAAAGGAGGGAGAGAGAAGCGGGGCTCCATGCGGCCGCGTTGCTGGACCGTGGAACAGGTAAGTGTCTGTTTATTAAAAGTCAGCAGCTAAACTTTTTGTAGCTGCTGACTTTTAATATAAAAAAAAAGCCTGGAACTCCGCTTTAAAGAGAAGGGGTTTAGGGATCGTCTAAAGATGGATAGATTAGGAGATTTCGGACAGATTGGGGTAGGAAGTTCCAAAGGATGGGAGAAGCTTGAGAGAAATCCTGGAGGCGAGCATGGAGGTAGCAGTTGTTACCCCTAAAAAGTTCTCATTATTTGATTTCCCTTGTTCTCTCTGACAAAACTGACCCTAACCCTAAGGCCAGAAAAGTTGAAACAACTCACCAAAGAAGTTTTTTTTTAATACTAATACAGCAATTAAGGATAGTAAAACATCCTAAGAATAGCATATCAAAAAGTTTAAACAAAAAACACAGTTACTAGTAATCAAAGTCTCTGAATTGCTACCACACTTTTTAGTTTGGTGTGTGACATCTCCCTGGGCCAATAAATTTGTCTGTTAACCATTTGCGGACCACCATACATATAGTGTGGCAGGGCGGCCGCTCTGCGCTGGATCACTTATCTAGTACATGATCCAACACTTTCGGGTCTGGGCCTGCCTGCACGCCACAGGCAACCCACTCCTGCTGTGATTAGACCAGTGGGAGCTGATCTGCGGGTACCATGAACTCGACGTTTGCCATCGCCCCCGACCATTTGGCAGATAGCCAGAATGGCAATAAACAAGGCAGATCGCTGTCCTATCAGAAGGAAAGGCCTTGATTCTGTGTTACTGCAAAGCAGGAACATGGATCAATGCCTTTCCCTAATAAAAGCACCTCCTACACAGTGCACAAACGCTAGCTAGGCACACAATTAACCCTTTGATCAGCCCTGATGTTTAACCCCTTTCCAGCCAGTGTTCTTAGTACAGTGACAGTGCATAATTTTAGAATATGACGGTATTAGTATCAATGGTCCCCAAAAGGGTCAAAATTGTCAGTTATGCCGCATACACACGAGCGGACTTTTCAACTGGACTGGTCCGACGGACCGAGTCCGGCGGACAATTTGACTGTGTGTGGGCTTCATCGGACCTGCAGCAGGCTTTTTCGGTCGAAAATCTAACGGACTTTAGATTTGGAACATGTTTCAAATCTTTACGTCGGAACTCCACCGGACGCAGTTCCTATCCAAAAGTCAGCTCGTCTGTAATCTAGTCCGACAGACAAAAAACGACAATAGGGCAGCTATTGGCTACTGGCTATCAACTTCCTTATTTTAGTCCGGTCGTACGTCATCACGTACGAATCCGTCGGACTTTGGTGTGATCGTGTGTAGGCAAGTCCGTTCATTGGGAAAGTCCATTGGAAGTCTGCCAAAAGTCCGTTGGATAGTCCGTCGGACCAGTCTGGTCGAAAAGTTCGCTCGTGTGTATGCGACATTAGTGTCCGATTTGTCTACCGTAATATCGCAGTCCCACTATAAATCACTGATCGCCACCATTACTAGTAAAAACATAAATAGTTTGTAGACATTATAACTTTTGCACAAACCAATTCATATATAGTTATTGGGATTTTTTTTTTACTAAATAGCAGAATAGATATTGGCCTAAATTGATGAAGAAATTCAATTTTTTCATTTTTTATTGGATGTGTTTTATAACAGAAAGTAAAAAAATGTTTTATTTTTTTTTCAGAATTATCGGTCTTTTTTTGTTTATAGTGCAAAAAATAAAAACCGCAGTGGTGATCAAATACCACCAAAAGAAAGCTCTATTTGTGTGAAAAAAGAACATCAATTTTGTTTGGGTACAACATCTGACAGACAGCTCTGTAAAAATCCTAGCCCAGTAATGGAGACTGTGATTGCATTGTGCGTCACAGTGTCTATAAACATGGTTTACGTTTTATAATACAGTATATAGTGATATTGGGGAATTCAGGTTAGTGGTAGAAGCATTTGTTGTGAGTCTACACAAGTCCAAACTATTTTGGTGCCAGTATCTATAGCACAGGTGGGCTCATGTGGCACCAAAACAAACATTGCACATGTAACTGGCATTCCATCTGTTGTAATAGTTTAAATGCTTATTAACACAATCAACAAACAGAACATGTACTTTGAATGGATCATTAACCTCACAGAACTCGTGAAAGCTCAAAGACATCCACCTGCTTGAAGATACAGTTATTAGAGCATAACAGGCGAGCATGGGAGGAGGTGACAAGAGAGCTAGAGAGCCATTGATCTTGACAGAGAAGTCAGGGGAAGGGGCACGTGGGGGAGGAAATATGAGTCTAATGTAAACACATATGTCAACAAGGTTGGTGCAGAATTATTTCCATTCACCTCACTGGTACACTGAGACAAACTACATTATATTGTAAGTCAAAGCTTGCCCACATGCCAACAGGCAACAAAAATATATCTGAAGCTGCACACAAACACTGAGAGTAAACTGCAGTATGACTGTGGTATAATACATGTAGAGCAAAGTTTAAAGATAGTATCCAAAGCTTCCCAAAAACTGTGGTCTGACAGCAATTTAATAAGGGTAGATTTTACTCAAGTCACAGATGTCCACAGATGTTCCTTCATGGGAATGCAGTGGCCCTACACATTGGTTCAGTATTAATATTTGTTTTGCATGTACCTCCTTAAAATAATAAATACAAATGTTCACATATACTTGAATAATTAATGTTGTTCGTTATGGCTGGGACACTTTCCTTCCACATGTCTTGACAGTTGAGGTAATGCCTTGAGCAGTGACCATTGTTCCCTTGACAGTTGAACTTTGCAATAGTAACCAGCTCCATTACTTGTATTCTGTCTGCTTCTGCAGTTATTAAGTCTATAAGTCATCATTTTCTTGAAGAGGCCAATCAAAATAAGAGAGAGAATTGTCTGCCCCACCGATACAGGGTCTGCTATGTTATTTGTTTCTTGTGACTGCTTTGGGTGTGGATTCCAGAGATGATAAACTTCTGGAACCAGTGTCAGTTGGGCCCTCTTTACACACAGGCCCTGTGAATCTGCTCACTCATCACTCATAGTAGCAAAGGATCCCCTAGGATCCCAATAATTCTTTAGCCATATCGCTGCTTCCTATGATAAACAAGGCTTCTGTTCTGTCTAACACCAAGTCTGTGCTTCAGTGGCAGTATCTGGATCCAGCAAATCCTTGCCTGTTAGATGATGTCATGCCATGCCATGTCGTGCCATCAGTCCAGTCGTGTTAGAAGGAAGAGGCATTCAGAAGACCAGGATGTTTCTTCTATGCAGTCTGTTCTTTCTACCTTCTCAAACATGGAGTTTTCTGGCATGGTTGACATTCATTAAAGTAGGAGATCATCTCCACCTCACTCTATTCTGATGACTGCAGGTTCAGTCTCTGCTCAGTCCCTGCTTCAGTTTTTCTTTTTTAATAAATCTGCAAAAATGTCAACAATTCTGTGTTTTTCTGTCAATATGGGGTGCTGTGTGTACATTAATGAGGAAAAAAAATGAACTCAAATGATTTTATCAAATAGCTGCAATATAACAAAGAGTGAAAAATTTAAGGGGGTCTGAATACTTTCCGTTCCCACTGTATGTGTGTCAAAGTCAACAATCAAGAGAAGACTACACCAGGGTGAATACAGAGGGTTCACCAAAAGATGTAAACCACTGGTGAGCCTCAAAAACAGGAAGGCCAGATTAGAGTTTGCCAAACAACATCTAAAAAAGCCTTCACAGTTCTGGAACAACATCCTATGGACAGATGAGACCAAGATCAACTTGTACCAGAGTGATGGGAAGAGAAAAGTATGGAGAAGGAAAGGAACTGCTCATGGTCCAAAGCATACCACCTCATCAGTGAAGCATGATGGTGGTAGTGTCATGGCGTGGGTATGTATGGCTGCCAATGGAACTGGTTCTCTTGTATTTATTGATGATGTGACTGCTGACAAAAGCAGCAGGATGAATTCTGAGGTTTTTCGGGTAATATTGTCTGCTCATATTCAGCAGAATGCTTCAGAACTCATTGGACGGCACTTCACAGTGGAGATGGACAATGACCCGAAGCATACTGCGAAAGCAAATACTCTTAAAAAGAGTTTTTTAAGGGAAAGAAGTGGAATGTTATGCAATGGCCAAGTCAATCACCTAACCTGAATCTGATTGAGCATGCATTTCACTTGCTAAAGACAAAACTGAAGGGAAAATGCCCCAAGAACAAACAGGAACTGAAGACAGTTGCAGTAGAGGCCTGGCAGAGCAACACCAGGGATGAAACCCAGTGTCTGGTGATGTTTATGCGTTCCAGACTTCAGGCTGTAATTGACTGCAAAGGATTTGCAACCAAGTATTAAAAAGTGAAAGTTTGATGGATGATTGTTAATCTGTCCCATTACTTTTGGTCCCTTAAAAAGTGGGAGGCACATATACAAACTGTTGTAATTCCTACACCGTTCACCTGATTTGGATGTAAATACCCTCAGATTAAAAGTCTGCAGTTAAAGCACATCTTGTTCATTTCATTTCAAATCCATTGTGGTGGTGTATAGAGCCAAAAAGATCAGAATTGTGTTGATGTCCCAATATTTATGGACCTGACTGTACTACCCCCCACATACATTCCGCACTCTTCTCATGTACATACTACCCCCCATATACACTCCGCACTGCTCTCATATACATACTACCCCCCCACTTACACTCCACACTCCTCTCGTGTATATACTACCCCCCACATACACTCCACACTCCTCTCATGTACATACTACCTCCCACATACACTCCACACTCCTCTCATGTACATACTACCTCCCACATACACTCCACACTCCTCTCATATACATACTACCCCCACATACAGTCCGCACTGCTCTCATGTACATACTACCCCCCACATACACTCTGCACCCCTCTCATGTACATACTACCCGCTGTCATACCCTCAATTTTCCTCTCCTACACATGTTTACCACCATTGTACAGTACCATCATAATAGCATCATGGACAAAGTAATGCACTGGGGCCCCTACTAGGGAGATGGTGACCTGTGGCGTACATAGTGCACCGCAGAAAACAGTGAGTGTGGCTAAATTATGCTACATATTGGGCATGGCTTTTTGGTTTGATTAGAAATCTTACTCTGATTTTATTTATTTTTTTACAATTTTTAAAAAAACAAAATTTACGGTTTTTGGTGAGAGTTTTTTAGTTTCTTTGGTGAGATATCAGGGGTCTAAACAGACCCCCTGAAGTCTCACTTTTGACACAGAGAAAGGGACTGGGTACACACATTTCCCAGTCCCTTTCTCTGTAGCCTTAGCTGCACTACAAATGAATGAACAGGAGACAGAGGATCCTGTTAATTCACAAACCGAAGCAGAGAAAACACAGTTTACTATGCTTCAGTTATGAATGAACAAAGTGAGTGATCAGTACCGATCAGTCACTGTGTTCATTTAGAAAAGGAAGGGGCTGGTAAATGACATATTTACCAGCCCCTTTTCCTGAAGATCCCCCAGTCTGCGGGAGAGAAGAGGCAGCGCTGTGGGGGGGGCACACAGTTATTTCATCGCTTTCATTATTTTTCCCATTATGGGCGTGAGTGGGGCCTCATGTCTAAGTTTTGCCTAAGGCCTCACAAAGCCTAGAGCCGCCTCTGTGTGTCTGCTAGTGAGTGTTTACAACCAGGTATGCTATCTTCTTTACTTATTGTCCAGAATTTCTAAGGCCATTACTGCTTTGTCTTTGTCAGATTTTTCTTCAATTTCTCCAGCTTCTGTTTTGTCACCTCCTGTTCCTAGTCCAGGTTTTTTGCTTCTTTGTCTATAGCCCATCCACCTGTCTCTTCACCTGTCGCTCCACTTGTACCTGCAGTTATTTCAGATTTGTCAGGTATACCTGAATACCTGAAAAATCTCTAAAGGAGTTTTGCCTTGTGAGAATTCACCCCTTGGTTTTCATCTTCCTTTGGCTTTAAAAGAAATAAGTTAGAAGGCTGATTATATTGATTTGTTGCCACTGCTTCATTTCCTCAAAAGATTTCCTTTCCAAATCAGATAAGAAAAAATATGATTGGTGGGATGAAGAAAAACAGACCAGTAATGCCCCGTACACACGGTCGGATTTTCAGACGGAAAATGTGTGATAGGACCTTGTTGTCGGAAATTCCGACCGTGTGTGGGCTCCATCACACATTTTCCATCGGATTTTCCGACACACAAAGTTTGAGAGCAGGATATAAAATTTTCCGACAACAAAATCCATTGTCGGAAATTCCGATCGTGTGTACACAAATCCGACGGACAAAGTGCCAGGCATGCTCAGAATAAATAAAGAGATCAAAGCTATTGGCCACTGCCCCGTTTATAGTCCCGATGTAACGTGTTTTACGCCACCGAGTTTAGAACGATCAGATTTCCCGACAACTTTGTGTGACCGTGTGTATGCAAGACAAGTTTGAGCCAACATCCGTCGAAAAAAGTACTAGGATTTTGTTGTCGGAATGTCCAAACAAAGTCCGACCGTGTGTACAGGGCATAACAAGAAATTTCAATATCTGGTTGCAGTCTTTATTTATTTTTTTCCAGCATCATGTGTGGGAAACATGCTGTATACTGCATGTTTCAACATACAGTACTATATGTAGATAATCCTAGCAGCCTACAAAAAATGTTGTGGCATGGGATGATTTTCCTATAATGAGGAATTTTGACAATGCTGGCTGTTTATGTAATTACAAAATGGGATACACAGGATATTGATCTGTGGTTGAACTTTTATTGCCCCACCGATCGATTAACAATTTTAAACAATTCATAGTTTTAAACAATTCTGGTTCTGTCACTTCCAAAAAAAGAGATGTTTTTTGTTTTAATAATGCTCAGCGTAAATGTGCAGGTACTTGCAAGTACAGACACAAGTGTAGATTTTGTGCTGGTCCCTACCTAATTAGTAGATGTTTTAAAAAAGCTATTTTTCCTGCCCAGTCAGGTAAGAAGGATATTTTACCAAGGCAAATGCACTCAAGTGATGCTGGAAAAAATGCTCACTTGGCTGTTATGCTCTGTATACACGGTCGGATTTTCAGACGGAAAAAGTGCGATCATGTTGTCGGAAATTCCGCTCGTGTGTAGGCTCCATCGGACTTTTACCGTCGGAATTTCCGACACACAAAGTTCGAGAGCAGGCTATAAAATTTTCCGACAACAAAATCCGATCGTTTAAATTCCGATTATGTGTACACAAATCCAACGCACAAAGTGCTACGCATGCTCAGAATAAATTAAGAGACGAAAGCTATTGGCTACTGCCCCGTTTATAGTCCCGATGTACGTGTTTTACGTCACCGCGTTCAGAACAATTGGATTTTCTGACAACTTTGTGCAACTGTGTGTATGCGAGCCAACATCCGTCGGAAAAAATCCATGGATTTTGTTGTCGGAATGTCCGATCAATGTCCGATCGTGTGTATAGGGCATTCATCTATCTAAATTGGGAGAAAGCCCACTTAAGGTTTTCAATTTGTTTTTTCGTCACTTGTTTTTAAAGATTTAGGTTGCTCTCTTGTTAAATTAGTAGATAACTTTAAGGAAATTGTTTGGTTCAAACTCCTAGGAAATTGCTGAGGGTTGGATGGTTGGATGGTTGCAATGGGGGGCCCCTGCACTTTCCTCAAAGCAGTTGGTCCTTGAGCCCACGCTGCCCCAAAATTGGGGGCCCCATGGTGGCACTGAGAGTGATGGATACACAAGGAAGGCAGGCTGGCAGCGGTGCGCCATGCTGTGCAGAACGATACCTATTATTTCACAGCCAGCAGGGAGGGGCGGGGCTCGGAGGCCACGGGGTAGGAGCTGGAGTGGGAGCAGCTGAGTCAGCAGCACTGAGAGCCCACCTGCAGAAGTAGCATTGTGGATGGTGTCATTGTGAGCCCAGCTGTCCAGCACTGTTTGCACTGTAGGGCTTGGAATGCCCAGAGGGATTCTACCTCCTCCGCCCATCCTTCTGCCTGCTTGATTGGTATAGGCGAGTCCAGTGCTGGCGGTGGGCACATAGCCAAAAGTTTACATGCACTTTATCTCCACTGGAAAAGGGGGTACTATATGGATAAAATAATGGTGCTGGGGGATATCAAGGGTATATGGGGGGAAAACAATGCTGAGGGGGGATCTGGGGTGTATAGGGGGTAGCGATGCTTGGGGTAGCTTGGGTGGCTATAGTGCTAGAGGTATCAGGGATGTAGAGAGGCCACAGTGTAGGGGGTATCAGGGATGTAGTGGGGTTACAATACAAGGGGTATCTTATGGTATATGGTAACAGTGCTGGGGGGAATATCCAGGGTGTAGAGGGGTCAGAGTGCTGGGGGAATATCTAGGATGTGGAGGGTTCAGAGTGCTGGGGGGATATCTGGGGAGTAGAGGGGTCAGAGTGCTGGGGGGATATCTGGGGTGTAGAAGGGTCAGAGTGCTGGGGGGATATCTAGGATGTGGAGGATTCAGAGTGCTGGGGGGATATCTGGGGAGTAGAGGGGTCAGAGTGCTGGGGGGATATCTGGGGTGTAGAAGGGTCAGAGTGCTGGGGGGTTATCTGGGGTGTAGAAGGGTCAGAGTGCTGGGGGGATATCTGGGGTGTAGAAGGGTCAGAGTGCTGGGGGGATATCTGGGGTGTCGAGTGGCCATAGTACTGGGGAGGCATCAATCTAGCAGATATATTATATGCACAGGACAGCTTTGTTACTTTATGTATGTAGTATTTTCCCACAGTTTCTTTGCTGTACAGAGTGATTGTTCAAGTAGTTAATGCGGAGCTCCACCCAAAAGGGGAAGCTCCGCTTGTCTGCCTCCTACCTACTTGATGTCTGTTTACATTGTAGGGGCCCCAGAGAATTACTTTGCCTAGGGGCCAATGATGCTATTAAGAAGGCCCTGACCACACACCCCCAGACCTCTGCCCAGAGAGAGAAGTTTGCAGTGGTTCTAAAGGCAGAAGGTTTTGTTATCCTAATGCATTCTATGCATTCTGTGTACTCTATGCATTAAGATAAAAAACCTTATGTGCAAAGCAGCCTCCCCCAGCCCTCTAATACTCCAGTGATGTTGCACGAGAGCCTTAATTGTCCAGGAATCTCCCTCCTCATTAGCTGAGACAGCAGTGGGCGCCATTGGCTCCTGCTGCTGTCAACCAAAGTCAGTGAGCCAATGAGGAGAGCGAGGGAGCTGTGCGGAGCTACTGCTCTGTGTCTGAATGGACACAGAGCAGTGGCTCTAGTGCCCCATTGCAAGCTGCACTCTGCATGAGGGAGGGGCCAGGAGCAATGGCGAAGGACCTCAGAAAAGCAGGATCTGAGCTGCTCTGTGCAAAACCAATGCACAGAGCTGGTAAATATATCATGTTTGTTATTTTTAAACAAAAAAAAAAAACAAGACTTTAAAATGACTTTAAGTGTAATAAATAAGTAACCCATAATATTTTTATTACTCAATACAGTACAGTACTTATTACTCAGTACAGTAGAGCGCAGGTTGGTGTCAGTAGGGCAGTGGACAGTCATTTTTTTCCCAGTTTTTTTTAAAGAGCCCCATTGGGGGCTTTGGTGAAATATCAGTGGTCTAAACAGATCATTGATGTCTCACTTTTGAGACAGAGAAAGGGACTAAGGACAGAGATTACCCAGTTCCCTTTCTTTGCAACCTCAGCTGCACTGGACAGTGAATGAATGGGAAGGCTCAGTGGCTTTCTGTTCATTCACAAACCAAAGCATAGTAAACACAGTTTACTGTTAGTTTTCTGATTAGTGCCCATCTGCAGCCTCAATACAGCCTGATCTGCGCCCATCTGCAGCCTGATCTGCGCCCATCTGCAGTCCATCTCCCATCAATGCTGCCTGATTAATGCCCATCTGCAGCCTCACCATCTCTCATCATCTCATCCTCCTTCCCCTCTGTGGTACACTATCAGTGTATAACACGTACCTGTGATTTGCCTCCTATTTTCAGGGGGAAAATGTGTGTGTTATACGCTGATAAATACGGTAATATAAATGTTTAGATTATTGACTTTTTGTCCAGATTCTTGTAATTCCCTTGGCTTTCAATTTGAAGTTTTTTTTTCTTTTTCGAAAGATACATGATCATCAATTGCTCGTTGTCTTGTTTCTATTTTGAATTCTTTTTAAGTTTATTTTGAATGTGTTGTCCTTTTTGAATCAGTTTTGATTTGTTCATTCATCATCTGGACATTTGTTTATTTATTCCTTTTGGTCCCCCCCCCCCCCCCCAGTGTATTTTGCTGTTATACTTGTTTAGTTTGTCAAAATGTTGGTGTACCGTTGACACTAAAATAAAAATAAAGCAATGGATCCCTTCCTGTGTGGAATTTCTTGGTATCTGTGCTGATACCTCATTAATAGAATTTAGGTTGCTAATTACTAAGTTTAATAAGCTAAAGTCTACATTTTTATTTTTTGGCCCTTTTCTGCTAGGATCTGTAGAAAGGATTTTCCGGCGTCATCTTTTTACATCCTTGTCGATCTTGAAATCTTTAAATGCTCTTATTAGAGTTACCAATGAGTTATATGACAATCTTTTAATATTGTTAAACTCTTTAGATTCTTGGAATATGAGGTCTATGTGGCAACATGAGTTTATTTTGGAGTTTAAGTTATATGAGAAATAGATGCAGCTGGAAATTTAGGTTTTGGGCTTGTATAGGGTAATCACTGGTGGTACAGTACCTGGTCCCTTTAATGGTTCTTTAAATAGGGAGTCCACCTAAAAAAAAATTATTAAAAGCCAGCAGCTACAAAGACTGCAGCTGCTGACTTTTAATAAATGGTCACTTACCTGTCCTGGAGTCTAGCGATGTCGGCAGCCGAAGCCGATCAATTGCTCGGCTCTCGGCTGCTGCCGCTCTGTGAGGGAGTCAGGAAGTGAAGCATTGCGGCTTCACTTCCCCGTTTCCTACTGCACATGCACGAGTCGCCCTGTGCGTCCTAAGTGGTCCTTGCTATCTCCTGGGACCTGTGTGTTTCCCAGGAGACAGCGGGGGGGTGCGGGAGGGGGTGTGACTCCCGCGGGAGTCTATTCCAGGAAGTGGGTGCAAATACCTGTAGTAGACAGGTATCTGCACCCAGAAGTACATCTTCGCCAGCACACCATGGATCAGCAAACAAGATTGTCCAAAAAAGGTTTTTAATCAAACAGTCACATCACAAGGGAGGTTCTATTTTTCACTTCTTTCCGTTTTGCTATATCCCTTTGCTCTTGTCACAGCATTTCTTTCCCTTTATTCTCCATCTTCGCACCATTTCTTGCAGCACCTTCTCATGCTCTTCCCCGCTATATCGCTTTTCTTTTCCCCTCTCTCCTCTCCCCTTATGCTCCCTCCTCCCCTTGGTTACCTGATGCGGCGTCGGCCACACGTCACGGGTTACCGTGACGATGGCGGCCCCGCTGCCAGGCGTCCTTTACATTCAGTGGTTGCCAGCGAGCCAGGCGCATGCGCTACACACGTAGCGCTATGCTATTGGCTCCCTGGACCTCCAGCTGACTGACAGTCACTGGGTCCTAGGCAACAGTGCGCCCCAAGCGGGCGGAATCGGCAATTGTTGCCGATCTGACACAATTAATCACAGTTACTGACGCCACTCTTTATTACAGCATTGTATGCTTGCCATTGTGGTTAGGATTATGGATTATCTGTAAAAAGCACCTCCCTTGTGATGTGACCGTTTTCAATTAAAAACCTTTTTTGGACAATCTTGTTTGCTGATCCATGGTGTGCTGGCGAAGATGTACTTCTGTTTGATGCTTCCAGAACCCAACTGGTAATCGTTACAGCACCCGTTAATGTTCTATTGCCATTTGTCCGGGAACGTGTGCGACTGGAATATCGTATTGACTAGGTATCTGCACCCCCCTCCCCCCTGAAAGGTGCCAATTGTGGCACCAGAGGGGGGGAGGAATCAGATAAGCGGAAGTTCCACTTTTTAAGTAGGCAACAAAGAACATTATACTTTTAGATTTATTCCTGGTTGGCATTGTGCTTGAACATTAGGCTTTCAATTTTCCAACAAACCCATTCTTATTCTTCTAAGCAACTGAAGTGTTATAATCATGATTAAAGTAGAACTATAGGCAAACTTTTTTTTTTCATTTTGGATAGAGCAAGGGAGGGTTATAATCCCTGTTAGATTTTTTTCTGTGTCCCATTGCTGAGATTTCCCTTGACTTCTTGTCCCATAGCCAAACAGGAAGTGAGAGGAAATCCCTGCAAATTAAAGGGGATGTAAAGCTTTGTGTTTTTTCACCTTAATGCATCCTATGCATTAAGGTGAAAAAACACCTTGCACTCACCAGCCTCCCTGAGCCCCCGTTTTACTTACCTGAGCCCCAAATCTCCATGGGCACGATCCCGCGTTGCTTTGCCCCAGCTCTTGTGGGCTCCTCATTGGATGATTGATAGCAGCGCAGTCATTGGCTCCTGCTGCTGTTAAATCAATGATGCGGCACGCCGGAAGGCAGGGCCGAGTGATACACTCGGCGGCTATGGCCGCCGAGTGTATCACACGGGAGCGCACCAGCAAGCTTCATAGAGGGGGGTTAGCTCTTGCGGGGAGGAGCCGAAACAGCCGCCGAGGGACCCCAGAAGACAAGGTTAGGGGCCACTCTGTGCAAAACGAACTGCACAGTGGAGGTAGGTATGACATGTTTGTTATTTAATTAGAAAAAAAATTAAACCTTTACAACCCCTTTAAGGGAAGTCCTTGGGGACACCCATGTCACCAGAACTAGTGTCCCTATTGGAATATTTCCCCTCTATTACTTTTCTAGGGACATCTAAAATGTGGAATTTTATTTTACTTTCACTGTCAATGATAATAGTAAACAGGGCAAATAAACACAGTGAATCTCATCAATGGGGGGCACAGCCAGCAATAAAAAACTGACATCCTAATCCCTCTGCACTCTATCCAAAACTAAAAGAAAAACTGTTTTGCCTTTAGTTATACTTTGTTTGTCCTCTAAATTTTTATTTGTTATCCAAATATTAAGAAATTTTATTTTGCTGTGTTTAAAATTCAATATATGAGCTGAAGCAAATTACATCTCTGGGAAATTAAATAGCATTGCTGAATTATTATTTCCTTCCAGGATTGAGTGTTTTAGGGCTTTTTTACAAACAGCAGTTCTGGAGGGTTCCCTTTGTCCAGGATATCTTTGGCACATGATAGTTTTTTTTTTTGTATTTGTCCATAAAAGCGTTGGTGGTTACTAAGACATGTGCTGATTATTAAGTCACATGATGCAGTTGGCTTTCTTTTTTACATAACTTTGGCCTTCCAAACAAGTCATTTAGACTATTCTGTGGTCCAAACATTGGGGTTAAAGTGGAACGTCACTTTCCTAATCAACAGGTATTATGTTTAATCTTCATGCTGCCAGTATTAGGCAATAGATAGGAAAGCATATCATATTTACTTGTTTTAAACATTCTTTTTACATTTCTTCAGGTACATCCTGGTTTCTTGCCTAGGCAAATTATGTCATACATCCCAGGATTTCCCAGAAGGGGAGGAGGTGTTTTCAGGAAGTAAATTCTACAAGAATAATTTAATTTGCCCTTACTCAAGATGACCACAGCCAGAAATGCTAGGGGGAGTTTCAAAGTGATTAAATAAAGCACAGAGACATGGATGGATGGGGGAGTTTGCTTTGAATATTAAAAATGAATTAAATAGTGTTATGCCGCGTACACACGGTCGGACTTTTCAGCTACAAAAGTCCGACAGCCTGTCTAACAGACTTTCGACAGACTTTTGGCGGACTTTTGATGGACTTTCTAACGACCGGACTTGCCTACACACGATCACACCAAAGTTCGACGAATTCATACGTGATGATGTACACCGGACTAAAATAAGGAAGTTGATAGCCAGTAGCCAATAGCTGCCCTAGCGTCGGTTTTTGTCCGTCAGACTAGCATACAGACAAACGGATTTCTGGGTCTGGTGGAGTTACGACGTAAAGATTTGAAGCATGTTCCAAATCTAAAGTCCGTCAGATTTGCGACTGGAAAGGTCCGCTGAAGGTCCGGTGAAGCCCACACACGATCGGATTGTTCGCCAGATTTGGTCCATCGGCGTCCGTCAGACCAGTCCGGTCGAAAAGTCCGACCGTGTGTAGGTGGCATTAGGCTTGTGGTTCTCAGATGCAGTAAAGATATGCTTTAAGTTACTACATGCAAATAGGCTGTTCACTTTGTAGGGGAAATTACACTTTGCAAAAGAATTTGCCCCGGAGTCTAGTGAATGAGTCGAGGCTCTGCTGACTTGAATCATCCAATCATGTGCAAGCAAAATTGCACTCAAGAACAAAATGTATCCAGAATAAGTAACAAAGAGCTTATAAAAATGAAGAACCAGCACAGTCAAAAATATATGTGGACCACAATGCTAAGTATAAATATTGTATGTGCACATAAAAACTGTGTCAAATCTCTATAAAAAATTGCATGCAGTTACAATTCAGCTGATCACATTATCTTTAAATGCCATTATCTATCAAATTATATTAAGACTCAAAAGTGATCATAAACCTATTTGCTTTAGTAAATAAACTCCATTTTGTACAGAAGACCAAAAAGAAAGACATACAGTATAGTTTGACCATTTTTCTGCAGAAATGGATTTCTGGGTGCTGGGTCTTGACAGCTTGGTCACATGTAGTAAAGGCAAAAACATACATGGGTGCTAAGATCAAATCATTCTTAATCCATATGTAATCCTTATGTAACCTCATCTAAATGTCATATGGAAACACATTAAAAAAATCCACTGGTTCTGAGCCCAGACACATACTGGTTTCAAGACAATTACTAGGAGTTACCATCTGAAAATTTGTTGAAACATGCTCTTAAAAACCAACTGTGTTTTCTATTAAAATGTTTTGATAATTCAGAAATGAAGTGAAATTCTTAAATAGTGTGCCAAATTATTTTCAAAAGGTGAACAACATCAGACTTTAATAAAGAACTGGCTGTAGATGATGGCATAGTATCAAAGATTAATTGTTCTGCTAGAAACATTAACTCTATAATTTGCATGTCATATATTATTTTTGAAGTAACCCTTAAGTCATATTTATATAAAATGTGTAATCTGTAATAGTGTTTACAACAATATAGCTATTAAAACTACCAATATATTGGGCAGACTAAAAGCAACTTACATCTTTTTGTACTAAAAATTCAAGCCAAGGACATTACCAAAAATCATTGATTTTCAACAGAAAGGAATCCGGAATAATTGCTGAAATACACACCAAAGCTGAATATTTTGCTACCAGAAAGCAATAATATCACAATTCACTGCAATTGCACCTAAATATAGCTTTTCTGCCCTTCATTTCCCCAAGGCAGCAAAGATAGATCTTCCTTCAGGTGGTTGAACAGAACCATGTCTGCAGGATTGAACTGGAGAAAATTTCTATTTTTTTTTGTTCTGCTTCTTAAGGGATGCCACCAAATGAAATGTTTTCACCTTGGCTAGAGGTAAGTGGTGGAGCATGTGCAGAGCAGGGTGAGACAGTGTATTACAGGGTGAGACAGTGTATTACTGGATTTCAAACAGTATAGGCACTTATTTTCAATGTTTTATATAGCTATACCTGCAAAAGGGGCCAGCATGAAGTGATCTAGCAGGACTTAATTTTATGCCTAAAGTTCCGCTTTAAGTTATACATGCATTATAATAGCAAGGAACAGGGTTAAGACTGCTTTCACACTGATGAGTTTTTCAAGCTGTTTTGCATTAAAAAATGCCTGAAAAGCTCAAGCAAAGTGCTTCCCTTTAAAATCAATGAATATGTTCACAGTGCGGCCATGCTCTTCCATTGCGGTGAAAAAAATCCTGCTTGCAGCATTTTTGGAGCATGTTTGGAGAATAAAAGAACCGCACCAAAAAGGCACCTTCCCATTAAAAGCAAGGGAAAACGTGGTAAAAACTACCGCATATGTGCTTTTACCATGTTTTTGCAGCGGATCAGTATGAAAGTAGCCTAATTACAGTATATTTAATATCTAAGCAGTGCTTAGACTTCCCTGACTTCAATGTGACTTGTATAGGGAGAAAGGAAGAATGAAGGACATTATAGGTTGCCACACATAACTCCAAAGAAAGGATGTGAATACTACTCTCTCAAGAAAAATATATATAAAAATACAAAAATGTATTCACAACACAATTCTAATAAAATTGACATAAAAATACTTCAAACACTTATCATAAGTATATAATGCATTCACCAATTTGGTAAGAGTGCACTTGACCCGTTAAGACCTAGTTTATATATATATATATATATATATATATATATATATATATATATATGTTACCCTGAAAAATCTATATTTAAGATTTTTCATATCTTATAGATATGATGTGGGTTAAATAAGAGTTCTTTTCGATCAAGAGTGAAAGCTTAAAATATAATAACATTTATTAGGACACAGTTGAAAGTCTAGCTATTACACAATCGTCTATCTATCGCCTTACACCAAGGAAGAAAATATTAGGTTGAAATAAAGTATTTACATGAAGGAATACAGGGTATATTCCTCAATACAGTAATCTACACACATATTTAGTTACAAGTAAAAGGGCATTCCTTTCCCATAATTACCCATCCTTACCAAAGCTCCTTTCAGCTCGCTGGTCTATCAGAAAGAGAACGGTTACCTCTCCCTTGGCTCTGAGTATATCAAACCAAGCTGATGTCTCATTGGTTGGCCTAGCTTGGATCATGATTGGAGGGCTTACTCCATAAGTCGGCCCCCTTTCATGCAAATCCTTGTGACTATGTTGGCCAAGTGTGTTAATTGCATTTCCCCAGGAAGTTAGGTCCAATGCATATCCCAGCATGGCACCCTTTCAAAGGAGTAGGTGTAGAACAATGGAATTGGCTCTCCATTGTTTGCATATACAAGCCTTGGCCCACATTCTCTGCTTTTAGCAAAAGCTTAAATGAAACTCTTTTTGCCTGGCTTTCATAGATGCCAGCTAAATGAAATATATTCATTATTACAATATTTACAGTTATTAATGGAGATTTCATATAAACTCATAAGGCAACAGATGGCCCCTTGTGGCCAGTTGAGAATATGAGACTCGGCCACACCTAGAATAATGGTTTATGTGCAATCTCCTTTAATATTTGGCACTTTCGGCTTTACCCTCTGAAATGAAATAAAACTCTTTGAGAAGAAAAAAAAACTTTTAAACTCTCCATCTCTACAGTTCACACTTCTGGATCCCAGTATTGGTAGTCATCACTTGTTCTGGATGTCATAAGTCCAAAATAGAAATCATGAGAAACAGCACCAAAACAAAACAATAAGGAAAAAAAAAAACAAAAAAACATGAGGATCCTTGTTCTCAACAGTCCAATAATAACAATAGTCTAATAATAACAGTACGAAAGTCCATAAGGCGAATTTGGTCCTGTTGCCCTTGCTTCTGGGACGGCATTCACTGGTGCTTCCAAGTGGATACAGCATACAATCATAGCCTGGGGACCAGCTTTTCCTGGCTTTCTAAGATTATACTTTATTAATGTGGACAAAGGTAGAGAAATAAAAACACAAGTACATTTAAAACATATGCATTTAACTGAATGCTTGTCTGGTAAGTCTGAGCCGTAAGGACCTTTGATTAGAATTGTCATAGATATACTGCGACATACTAATGAGACCCCTTTCCCAGTGACATGTGTAACAATTTGAATGGTTACGCCCTTCAGCCAGGTGTCTGATTTTCATCCCCCCATCTTTCTTCCTCCATTGTCATATGCCTGCAAGTACCTCTGCCCCACCTTCTGTGGAATACCACATTGTGTGTGCGTGTATGACCCTTCACGTGTTCCTGGGGAGTTTTGTTGCCATCGCAACTCATCACTAACCCCCTTTTACTGGAACTGTGTTCCGTTCTACCTCGGCTGGTGCCAAACCTTTGGGCATATAGCTGCGTCCTTGGCTACAGTGTGTAGCTACTGTATGAGTCCTGCCTTTAGCAGGCTACAGAAGAGGTCATCACTTTAAGAGTTCTCCGTGCAGATTAGGCAGTGTCGCCTACGCAGACAAAAATAACTTGATTTCAGAATACGGATGAGTGTGATGTCATCAGTCACTAGTGGCTTCAGGAACAATCAAACTAAATTACTCTTAAGTACAATTGTACTATACTCCCTGCTATTTGCCAATCACTATGAGTCTCACCAGTCCCAGTATATCTATATGATATTCACACAATGCTCTTTGAACTTGGTTATGGCACAAAAAAGAAAACTGACCAACAAACAAAAAATTGATCAATGACCACATATGATGACTGCCCAATATTAGAACTGTAGAGAGGATTGTATGTCACATATACAAAGAAAATAGTCACATGACTGTTGCTAACACCCAGTTGTTACTGTCATATTTGGTAATAGCTACAATCACATACATTTATATAACAATTATCCAATGTCGAAAGAGAGAAGAAAAACTTTGGAACTTGGTCCATCCCCAAAATGCTACAGGGAAGCTTTAATATTCTATATCAACATTTCTAACCATTTTAAATGTTCTCCATTTAATGTCCCCCCTACTCCCCTCTTTTTTTTTTCTTTTCTTTATTTTAAAGCAAACAATACATCATTCATACGTGTATATTGGTAAATGGTCCATATATATATATCGCACATGTACACATGAGTAAAGATAGCAAATTTGCGTGAATGTACTGGACCCGAAACAGAAAAAAATCAAGGAGCTGGTCTTGAACTTTATGCATTTCACCAGTAAATAGCTTCTTCAGGAGATCCTGTTTGCATTGGATTATCATTCAATCATGAAATTAATGCACATATATGCAATATCAAGCACTCACATACATAAAATCAAGAACTTATAAAGCTCAGTCCAATTAGAGGGGTCCAGGTCAACCCAGAACATGGGAGCGGCACACCAGGGCTAATACAGCTCACAGAGAAACCCCCAAGGGCAGTCCATAGCCTAACGAGTTATGATAATAAAGAATGTAATTCTCATATAACAGTGTGGTAGATAAAAGTTAGGCTAATTTAATAAAGAAAAGGGGACCAGGGACTCGCTTGAATAAATAGAATTACTCGAAAACAAACAGTCAGAATTTGATTGTCATAGAAAGCGAGTGGAATTCATGTAATATAAGGTGTACTGTCAAAATATAAATAAACATGCAAACACATGTAAAGAGTGTGTTAGCCTAACTTTTATCTACCATACTGTGATATGAGAATTACTTATTTATTATCATAACTCGTTAGGCTATGGACTGACCTTGGGGGTTTCTCTGTCATCTCTATTAGCCCTGATGTGCCCCTCCCATGTTGACCTGGATCCCTTTTTTCCTGTGATCTGGCTCAGTACAATCAAGGTCTTAACAGGTCAAGTGTGCGCTTACCAAATTGGGGAATGCATTATAAACTTATGATAAGTGTTTGAAGTATTTGTATGTCAATTTTAATAGAATTGTGTTGTGAATAAACATTTGTTTTTTTTAGATAGAAAGTATCTTTCTTAATTACTCACTTCCTTTCTTTTCTTCCTTTTTATTTGTGACTTTTTTGACTATATTTGTGACAATACTATACTTGAGTCATTAGTATCAAAAAGGTCTAGCTGAACTCACTTTCACAACCAGGCCCTTCTCATTTTTAGTTCAGTATATTGTGCATAGGATAGATAATTCAAAGCATTGAATATGAAATAATCTCCTAGCACAAACCTCACATTTACAAATTATGCAAATATAAAACAATGAGCATAAAGCATTTAAGATATATAACAGGACTGTACAAAAAATAGTTGAACACGAAAGATTGCCTATAATTTTATTATTATGATACTCAATAATTATTTTCTACTGTCACCAAATGTACATTTTAAAATACCCGCTTATACGTGCTATACATGTATTCTGTAAAATTTGTAGTTTATTGTAGCGATGAGCAAGATTTTTTTTGGTTATCTGGAGTATTCATACCCCTTGAAATTTTCCACATTTTGTCATGTTACAACCAAAAACGTAAATGTATTTTATTGGGATTTTATGTGATAGTTACATAGTTACATAGTAGGTGAGGTTGAAAAAAGACACAAGTCCATCAAGTCCAACCTATGTGTGTGATTATGTGTCAGTATTACATTACATATCCCTGTATATTGCGGTCATTCAGGTGATTATCTAATAGTTTCTTGAAGCTATCAATGCTCCCCGCTGAGACCACCGCCTGTGGAAG
Source organism: Aquarana catesbeiana (assembly GCF_042186555.1). Classification (NCBI taxonomy): domain Eukaryota; kingdom Metazoa; phylum Chordata; class Amphibia; order Anura; family Ranidae; genus Aquarana; species Aquarana catesbeiana. The sequence goes on from NC_133326.1 coordinate 180,675,671, forward strand.
GGAATTCCACATCCTTGCCGCTCTTACAGTAAAGAACCCTCTACGTAGTTTAAGGTTAAACCTCTTTTCTTCTAATTGTAATGAGTGGCCACGAGTCTTATTAAACTCTCTTCTGCGAAAAAGTTTTATCCCTATTGTGGGGTCACCAGTACAGTATTTGTAAATTGAAATCATATCCCCTCTCAAGCGTCTCTTCTCCAGAGAGAATAAGTTCAGTGCTCGCAACCTTTCCTCATAACTAAGATCCTCCAGACCCTTTATTAGCTTTGTTGCCCTTCTTTGTACTCGCTCCATTTCCAGTACGTCCCTCCTGAGGACTGGTGCCCAGAACTGGACAGCATACTCCAGGTGCGGGCAGACCAGAGTCTTGTAGAGCGGGAGAATTATCATTTTATCCCTGCAGTTGATCCCCCTTTTAATGCATGCCAATATTCTGTTTGCTTTATTAGCAGCAGCTTGGCATTGCATGCCATTGCTGAGCCTATCATCTACTAGGACCCCAAGGTCCTTTTCCATCCTAGATTCCCCCAGAGGTTCTCCCCCCAGTGTATAGATTGCATTCATATTTTTGCCACCCAAATGCATTATTTTACATTTTTCTACATTGAACCTCATTTGCCATGTAGTCGCCCACCCCATTAATTTGTTCAGGTCTTTTTGCAAGATTTCCACATCCTGCGGAGAAGTTATTGCCCTGCTTAGCTTAGTATCGTCTGCAAATACAGAGATTGAACTGTTTATCCCATCCTCCAGGTCGTTTATGAACAAATTAAATAGGATTGGTCCCAGCACAGAACCCTGGGGAACCCCACTACCCACCCCTGACCATTCTGAGTACTCCCCATTTATCACCACCCTCTAAACACACCCTTGTAGCCAGTTTTCAATCCATGTACTCACCCTATGGTCCATGCCAACGCACCTTATTTTGTACAGTAAACGTTTATGGGGAACTGTGTCAAATGCTTTTGCAAAATCCAGATACACCACGTCTACGGGCCTTCCTTTATCTAGATGGCAACTCACCTCCTCATAGAAGGTTAATAGATTGGTTTGGCAAGAACGATTCTTCATGAATCCATGCTGATTACTGCTAATGATATCATTCTTATTACTAAAATCTTGTATATAGTCCCTTATCATCCCCTCCAAGAGTTTACATACTATTGATGTTAGGCTAACTGGTCTGTAATTCCCAGGGATGTTTTTTGGGCCCTTTTTAAATATTGGTGCTACATTGGCTTTTCTCCAATCAGCTGGTACCATTCCAGTCAATAGACTGTCTGTAAAAATTAGGAACAATGGTCTGGCAATCACCTTACTGAGTTCCCTAAGTACCCTCGGATGCAAGCCATCTGGTCCCGGTGATTTATTAATGTTAAGTTTCTCAAGTCTAATTTTAATTCCGTCCTCTGTTAACCATGTAGGTGCTTCCTGTGTTGTGTCATGAGGATAAACACTGCAGTTTTGGTTACTGAAGCCCCCCGATTCACTCGTGAAGACTGAGGAGAAGAATAAATTCAATACCTTTGCCATCTCCCCATCCTTTGTAACCAGATGTCCTTCCTCATTCTTTATGGGGCCAATATGGTCTGTCCTCCCTTTTTTACTGTTTACATACTTAAAGAATTTCTTGGGATTTTTTTTGCTCTCCTCCGCTATGTGTCTTTCATGTTCTATCTTAGCCATCCTAATTGCACCCTTACATTTCTTATTGCATTCTTTATAAATTCTGAATGCTGTGGATGATCCCTCAACCTTGTATTTTTTGAAGGCCTTCTCCTTTGCTTTTATATGCATTTTTACATTGGAGTTAAGCCATCCAGGATGTTTGTTCGCTCTTTTAAATTTATTACCCAATGGAATACATTGGCTAATGCCCTTATTTAATATGCTCTTAAAGCAAACCCATCTCTCCTCCGTATTCTTTGTTCCTAATATTTTATCCCAATTTATGCCTTTTAGCAAAGTTTGTAGTTTAGGGAAGTTGGCTCTTTTGAAATTCAGTGTCTTTGTGTTCCCTTCATGTCTCCTATTTGTGTGATTTATACTGAAACTAATTGACCTGTGATCGCTGTTACCTAAATTGCCCCGTATTTCCACATCTGTTATCAGGTCTGTATTGTTGGTAATCAGTAGATCTAGTAATGTTTTATTTCTAGTTGGTGCGTCTACCATCTGACCCATAAAATTGTCCTGCAAGACACTAAGGAACTGGCGAGCCTTAAATGAATGCGCGGTTCCCTCCGCCCAGTCTATGTCTGGATAATTAAAATCCCCCATTATGATAACACTTCCCATCCTTGCTGCTAATCCAATTTGTGATAGGAGATCCGTCTCCACTTCCTCCCTCAGGTTAGGGGGCCTATAGCATACTCCCAGTATTATTTTCCCCTTAGCTTCATCCCTTTGGTGCTCTACCCATAAAGATTCCACCTCCTCCCTAGCCCCCTCAGTGATGTCATCTCTCACATTCACTTGTACATTATTCTTGATATATAGGCATACCCCTCCCCCTTTTTACCCTCTCTATCCTTGCGGTATAGGGTATAGGTGATAGACCAACACAAAGTGGCACATCATTGTGAAGTGGAATGAACAAATAAATATCTGAAAAGTGTGGCATGCATTTGTATTCAGCCCCCTTTACTCTGACACCCCTAACTAAAATCTAGTGGAAACAATTGCCTTTAGAAGTCACCATATTAGTAAATAGAGTCCACCTGTGTGTAATTTAATCTCAGTATAAATACAGCTGTTCTGTGAAGCCCTCAGAGGAACCTTAGTGAACAAACAGCATCATGAAGGCCAAGGAAAACACCAAACAGGTCAGGGACAAAGTTGTGGAGAAGTTTAAAGCAGGGTTAGGTTATAAAAAAAAATCCCAAGCTTTGAACATATCATGGAGCACTGTTCAATTCATCATCCAAAAATGCAAAGAGTATGGCACAACTGCAAACCTACCAAGACATTGGCGTCCAACTAAACTGACAGGCAGGGCAAGGAGAGCATTAATCAGAAAAGCAGCCTAGAGGCCCATGGTAACTCTGGAGCAGCTGCAGAGATCCGCAGATTAAGCGGGAGAATCTGTCCACAGGACAACTATTAGTCGTGCACTCCACAAATCTGGCATTTATGGAAGAGTGGCAAGAAGAAAGCCATTGTTGAAAGAAACCCTTAATAAGTCCCATTTGCAGTTTGTGAGAAGCCATGTGGGGGACACAGCAAACATGTGTAAGAAGGTGCTCTGGTCAGATGAGACCAAAGTTTAACTTTTTGGCCTAAAAGCAAAACACTATGGGGTTGATTTACACTCTGCAAGAGCAGTTGCTTCAGAGCTTAGTAAATGAGCAGAAGCTCTGCTGACTTCATTCATCCAGTCATGTGCAAGCAAAAATGCTGTTTTTGTTTAACTTTCTTTGCATGTGATTGGGTATTCTTTGCAAAAGTTAAGCTTAAGCTCATTTACTAAGCTCTGGAGCAACTGCTCTTGCAGAGTGCAGCTGCACTTTGCAAAGTGCACAGCCTATTTGTCTTTAGTAAATCAACCCCTTTGTGTGGCAGAAAATTAACTCTGCACATCACCCTGAACACATCATCCCCACAGTGAAACATGATGATGGCAGCATCATGTTGTGGGGATGATTTTCTTTAGTAGGAACGGGGAAGCTGGACAGAGTATATGGGAAGATGGATGGAACCAAATACAGGGCAAACTTAGAAGAGGACCTGTTATGCCCCGTACACACGGTCGGATTTTCCGATGGAAAATGTGCGATCGGAGCGTGTTGTCGAACATTCTGACCGTGTGTGGGCTCCATCGGACATTTCCATCGGATTTTCCGACACACAAAGTTTGAGAGCAGGCTATAAAATTTTCCGACAACAAAATCCGATAGCGTCAATTCCGACCGTGTGTGGCCAGTTCCGACGCACAAAGTGCCACACATGCTCAGAAGAAATTCCGAGACGGAACAGCTCGGTCTGGTAAAATTAGCGTTCGCAATGGATACAGCACTTTCGTCACACTGCAATGTAAAAATGGTTTAATACAGCGCACTCTCTTCTTCTTTATAATGTTAGAAGAATTAAGTAGTTTTGCTGCTCATATTCACACGCACTTCTCACAAACTTCTTTCTTTATTATTTATCGTGATTCCCTCAATATATTTTGATTTGTCACATCTGACAAAATTTCTTTTTTTTTTTTTCAAGGCTGTTTTTTTTTTTTGGGGTTTGTATTTTTTTAAAGGCTTATCTTTGTTTTATTTTATTTTTAGTTTTACTCCATAATATTTTTGTGTGTGTGTTGTGTCTCAAGTTACCACAACACCATTATTATCTTGTATTATTTAATCTCAAGGAGATTGCTTGGTGTTGGTGTCCCTTGTTAATTTCACATTGTATTTTTGAAATGTACCTGAATCCTCACAAACAAACTGTCCTTTTTTAAGAAAAACACACATAGGCGAGTATAATTGAAACAAAAAATCCTTTATTAAGGGCTCAGAACCAAAGAAAGAGGGAGGCAACACTGGAGAAACATCATAAATTGGCAAAGCCTTGGACCCCCAGGGCAGACATCAATTCTTTTACTGCAAAATTGGTGGCCTGAGGAGTCCATATCTAAGGGAGTGCAGTCTGGTCCAGAAGTCCCAGAGATCATGAAAGCAGCAGATGACATATATGTCCCCAGGCTGTGGTACTACAAGAGGCTGCATCTTTTGCCAGACCAGACTGGACTCAGGGTCATCACTCTCTGGTCTTCTTTCCACGCTTCCTTCCCGGCTGTGGCTCTGGTGTTGGGGATGTGGCAGGAGGAGGAGTAGGACCTGGAGGAGGAGGAGTAGTAGGACCTGGAGGAGGAGAAGTAGGACCTGGAGGAGGAGGAGGACTATGTGTCAGGTTACAAATGTGGGTAGCACATGTTATTTGTCCCCTCACCCCCTTATTGAAAGCTTCCAAAATTAAGGACTCACACAGGAGTCGTTGGGCCTCCTCCATCTGCAGCATTTTGCAGGCAGTTATGCCAGCAAAGTCCTCCTCCACACTGTGGGGGCTTCTCAGGGCCTCTGTAGCCTTCCAAAAGAGGCCTATGGCAGCCTCCTCTAGGTTACTCCTCTTCCTGCCACTTTGTCTTTGAAGGTGTAGGGGAGGGACCTGGATATCAGGCAGCCTGCTTGGCCCGGCCACCTCCTGGCTGAGACTTCCCTGTGTTGTAGTTTTTGCATCATCAATCACAATCATAAATTAGTACTCCAAACTAATATCTAGTTAACATCATTGATTGGACAACCATGAAGATTTAGAGGAATGCTATACCTGGCTCAAGCTGGGCTCCTCCACATGTTGCTGCCTGGAAGGCCCAGGTTGGGCTTCAGAAGCCTCAGCTGGGGGGGAAGGAAGTGTGGAAGGAAGAGTGGAGAGTGCTGGCCTGGGTTCAGTCTGACCTGCCAGAAAATGCAGCTTGTCATAGTACCACAGCCTGGGGACATAAATGTCATCTGCAGCTCCTGATCTCTGGGAATCCTGGACCTTCTTGTGCTCCCTTAGATAAGTGCTCCTCAGGCCACCAATTAGGATCTTCAAATAGGTGATGTCTGCCGTGGGGATTACCGTCTTCACAAATTCCAACAAATTATCCAGTGCTGCCTTCCTCTTTGTTTGGTTCTCATATTCAGGGTGGTTTATCTGCCACAGACAGGGCAGCTCCCTAAACATATCAATGAAGATTGCCATAAAGTCCTTATCTTTCAAGATATCCATTTTCACGGCAAGACACAACACAAGACAAACCCTAATGTCAGCCTAAAGTCTTCTAAACTTGTGCAAATACAGGCCTCAATCTAGAAGCAGTATAGGCCCAATGTTAAATCTTACCTTCGTTATCACAATTGGCACCTCCGTTACTCCTTCCTCCGTTCACGGATCGCACGTACTACGCACGCGTGTTACGCTTTATAGACACTGAGCATGAGTGAAACTCCGCCCACCCCTGACATTCTTTATAGTCTATTCCCCACCCCTTCTCGTTTGGCACAGTGGGGAAGAGCACATGGCGGAGTCAGAGCAGGTGTCTGATATTTACACCAACGAGGAGGAGGAGGAGGAAAGCCCGGAGGCAGAAACATCCCGATCCAGAAGGAGACGATTTAAGGCATCAAATATGTCCTTTGGGGAGATGTTGGAGATGGTTGACATCCTGAAGAGGGCCGACTATGATGGAAAGTATGGACCTTACCCCAACCCCAATGTCCGAAAGGCCAAGATCATGGCGAAAGTGGTCAAAAGTCTGCACCGGAATTTCGGGGTACGTCGATCAAAAGATCAGCTCAGGAAGCGGTGGTCGGACCTAAAATTAAGAGAGCACGAGCAGTACAGAAAGATCCGGAGAGTGCTGCAAAAAAGTAAGTAGTTGTGCTGTGTTCCTAGTCTTTTTGTGTTTACTACGTTCGTGCTGCTCCATGCGCTTTTCTTAACTGTTATCCAGTTGAAAATGTCAACTTTCATGTTCATGGGCACATTATTCGTTCGTATCAAACATTTTTCTTTCGGCCTATAAAACACCATTGTTTTGGCCATATGCATTTGCCCACATTTTTTAGGGCCTACTTGTCTGAAAAGAATTTGGTTGCGTAGATGGGTCTGTTACTAGAATGAAATGCAAACTAGATTCTGTGTAAGGAGAGGACACTCAGCAGCTGTTTACACATCTGGATGCTGGAGCACTATGTGGGACACAAGAACAGCCTTTTTATTAGGGGGCCCACACAGGTACTCCAGTGTATACTATAGGGGTGTCTCCATCTGTGAAGCTTGTACAAGACAGGTAAAGTATTGAAGCTTGACAAAGGACACTAAAAATTCTACATCTTGGAACTCTGCCAAAACAGACAATTGTACCCCACTTCCAAGCAATGTTTCATATTTATAGTTCTGCCATCAAATATCTGTGTGCTAAGTATACCATTTTTTTTTTACATAGGGGAGAAAAGATTCAGAGGACACCCCTCATCCGAGGAGACCAGAGACCCCCCACCTCTGGAAGAAGGGGAAATGCACCCAAGACAAACAGAGCAGGAGGAGGAAGACGTGGTGGAAATTGGCACCACAACAGGTGAGTGTCTGTGACCACAGGCTCAGGTAAGAGATGGATGCCGGCATATTTATAATACATGTTTTTTTTTGGTTTCTATCTTTTTAGGTGATCGTGATGTTGTGGATCCAGATCCATTCACCTTGGAAAGTGCACAGATCCTGATTGGGGAGATCATGGGGTGTAATAGGGACTTGGAAAACATCAAGAAAAACATCAATGATGTTCTTCAAAAAAATATGAACATCATTGATGTTTTGGGGAGAGTTTAAAACCCCTCCAAATCCCTTTGTTTTATGGTGTGCTACAATTTTTTAACATTTTTTGTCAAATTGGAGAAAAGCCAAATTTTGAAGATGCACACAGTGTGTCAACGTGTGCTATCTGCCATCACGGGAGATCAATGGACGCGTTTTGGGGGTGCAACCCCTTCCTCAATAATAAAGTAGCTGAGAGGAAGGGGTTGCACCCCCAAAACACGTCCCTTGATCCCCATGATGGCAGCTAGCACATGTTGACATTCGGCTATTTGTGTGCATCTTCAAAATTTGGCTTTTCCAGGGGTGACTTCACCCCATCTGAACGCAATATCAAACACAGTTTGTAAATACTCATGTCTGATATTGCCTTCAAGTTCTACCAAATGTGAACTTTGTAAGTTCAAGATTTGTGTCTTTCTTGTTGGTTTTAAAGATGCCTGTTTTATCTTAAATGGACATTTCTACTTTTTCTAATGTGACCCCAAAAATTGTTATACAACAAACATGTTGGTTTGTTTTAAAAACCTTTTCTAAATGCACATGTGATTGTGCAGGTATTAAAAAGATTGTTAATCAAGAATGTGTGGAATTATTGTCTCAACGCTACAACTATTTTGTGGTGCTCTAATTGCTGCTTTCTGTGACAATGGGTGTTATTTCCTAAGGGCAAATCCACTTTGCACTACAGGTGCAGTTTCAAGTGCACTTGTAGTGCAAAGTGTCTTTGCCTTTAGTAAATAACACCCAACAGTGCTTTGTAAGGTTACACAATCACGCCATTTTCAGGACTCACCACATTTCTGTCAGGGTCAGCTAAAACAAACACAAGCAGTAAATGTCACCAAAGATTTGCTTTTTTTTTTTTTTTATTTGAAAAAGGTTTTACACATTGTCTGGCATATTGATAGCCCCCCTACCAGCAAAGAATTCAGGTATCTTAGCAGGACATCACGGGCACTCAGGGGGGGCAAGCCAGGACGCCAACTTTCAAACGCCGTCAGGGTTGGTTCATTTAGAATTCCGGCCTCAGGCCCAACTGAGCCAGCATAGTTGGCAGAATGTTGTCGTAAAAAGTTGTGTAGAACATAGCACGCCAGGATAATGTGGTTCAGTTTGTACTCCACCATATGTATGGGTGTAAGAAATAGGCGGAACCGGCTGCCCATGATTCCAAACGTGTTCTCCACCACTCTTCTGGCTCTGGCCAGCCGGTAATTAAAAACCCTCTGGTCCGGGGTGAGGGTCCTCATCAAGAATGGCCGCATAAGATGGTCCCCCAGCGCAAATGCTTCATCCGCTACGAAGACGAATGGGAGTCCTTCCACATTGTCTTCTGGAGGTGGCACGTCCAAGCTGCCATTCTGGAGACGCCTGTAGAACTCCGTCTGGGCGATGACTCCACCATCGGACATCCGGCCATTCTTCCCCATGTCCACATACAGAAATTCATAAGTAGCCGACACCACCGCCAACATCACAATACTATTGAACCCCTTATAACTATAATAGTACGACCCCGAGTTGGGTGGTGGGATGATGTGGACATGTTTCCCATCAATTGCCCCTCCACAGTTAGGAAAGTCCCACCGCTGGGCAAAGTGGGAGGCCACAGTCTGCCATTCCTGTGGCGTGGAAGGAAACTGTGGAGTAAAACAAAAAAAAATTGTGTTTTTGCACATGAACATGGAAAGCAGATTAGACACAAACATTCTTGGCCAACATCAAGATAACATTTATTTATGGGAATTTTTAAAGACCAAAGTATAAGGTACACCTATCATATCCCCCCCCCCCCCCATGGGCCATTTCTAACATTATAGGGGGGGGAGCTCTTGGACAGGTAACCCTCTCCACTTCATTGAGAGATGAATGCCTAAATAATGTGTATTATTTTGAACAGCCCCTCCTTAGTTACACTATTGACAGCCCACTGGACAGGTAAGAAATGTCATAATACAAAGATATAAATACACATTGTACACATTTTAGCACATTTGGACATTCTGCTATTACCTATCAAGATAATAATAGGATACCAAAACTTTAAACAGTACCATTTGAAAGTATACAGGCAGGCCCTTGCACTACATGCTTTGGGGAATTCATCCATAAATCTGAGCACAGAAGAGATGGCTATAGTGTGTATGGGTTTGGCAAAGTCAGCAGATAGATGATTGAGGATAGATAGAGAATTGGTATCAGCTGACTTAGCAGTTGGGGGAGGGTTAAAATGATTTGGGGACCCCCCCAAAAAAGCCTCTGGCACTCTGCCTGAATTTGAGGCACCAATCACATTTCAAAACATTTTAGGGGTGTTTGAGGTAAAGCACTACTATGGAGCTGAGAAAATACATTGTTAAGTGACTACATGAGGTGAATATAGGCCCAGGAGACCATGCTGGGGAGGTAAGTGAAGGCAAATATGTATGAAGGACAACAAAAATAAGTACATAAAAATCCAGCATGCATGAGGACAAAGGGGACACAGCATATTACAATCATGGTAATTAGGGAATGAGGAAAAGAAATACAATATATTAGCAAACATTATATACAATAAAATGTAATGTTAAAGGATAAAAATCTTACCTTAATATACTCCTTCTGCAGGACCTGGATGATGGCAGAACAGGTCTCTGGAATAATGATCCCCAGAGCCTGGGGGGGAGATGCCTGTTGAGAACTTCAAGTCCTGCAGGCTTCTCCCCGTCGCCAAGTACCGCAGGGTGGCGACGAGCCTCTGCCGAGGTATCCTGCCTGCTAATATAGGGGGGTCAGCAAAGCCAACAAACGGTGAAATACGGGGTCTGTCATCCGGAGAAAGTTCCTGAAATCATCAGGATTATTCTCACGGATCTCACGGAACAAAGGCATGTGACAGAACTGGTCACGCTGAAGCAACCAATTCTTGGTCCATGAACTCCACCCCACCCTGTTCATGGACTGGACTTGTGTCAAGGTCAGGACCCCAACACCAAGCTCCCGCACAGCACGAACTCTATGAGGAGTACATATACGCAACATGGCTGCTCAGAACGAAGTAACAGAACGCACCGAAGAACAGCAAGGCCTGTGAAGAGCGACCTGAAAAACAGTAACGAACGAACAAGAACACAATGACAAAGTCACGCGTAGCTTGCTTGCACGCACTGAAGAGCAGATACAAACCCACAAGCACAAACTGAACAGCAGAAAACGATCTGAAAAACACGAGTCTGAAAAAGCGCGAATCGTCTCTCACCAAACTTTTACTAACACGAGATTAGCAAAAGGAGCCCAAAGGGTGCCGCGCTTGGTTCTGAACTGGCCTTTTCTAGTCTCGACGTACGTGGTGTACGTCACCGCGTTCTTAGCGATCGGAAATTCCGACAACTTTGTGCGACCGTGTGTACGCAAAACAAGTTTGAGCCAACATCCGTCGGAAAAAATCCTAGGATTTTGTTGTTGGAATGTCCGATCAATGTCCGACCGTGTGTACAGGGCATTAGAGTCTGCAAAAGACTTGAGATTGAGATGGAGGTTCACCTTCCAGCAGAACAACAACCCTAAACATACAGCCAGATCTACAATGGAATGGTTTAGATCAAAGCATATTCATGTGTTAGAATGGCCAATCAAAGTCTAGACCTAAATCCAATTGAGAATCTATGGCAAGACTTGAAAATTGCTGTTTCACAGACACTTTCCATTCAATCTGACAGAGCTATTTTGAATGAGCAAAAATGTCACTCTCTAGATGCGCAAAGCTGGTAGCGACATACCCAAAAAGACTTGCAGCTGTAATTGCAGTGGAAGGTGGTTCTACAAATTATTGACACGGGGGGGGGGGGGGGGGGTTAATACAAATGCATGCCATACTTTTCAGATATTAATTGTAAAAAAAAAGTTTTTGAAAACCATTTATCACTTTCCTTTCACTTCACAATTATGTGCCACTTTGTGTTGGTATATCACGCAAAATCCCAATAAAATACATTTACATTTTTGGTTGTAATATGGCAAAATGTGGAAAATTTCAAGGGGCATGAACACTTTTTCAAGGTACTCTATATGCAGTATATACATATATACCATACCATGTGTATATATATATATGCAACTCATCTATTTGAATCCCACCTGGGCTTGTTGTAAATTAAATTGAGATCTAAGAACTTCTGATTAAGAAGTTAGAACACTATATTTTTTGTTTTTTGGGGTTTTTTTTACCGGTTAATAATAGTTTAATATACAGTTATTTTAAAAGTCTTTTTACATTCTGTTCCAAAATATGGCCAAGAGCTGGATGACTTATAGCAAATCATTTTAACTTTCTGTCTAGCTTCTGTACTCCTTATCTGTTCCCGGCGTCAACCACCCACCTTTACTTTCCACCTATGCATACAGATTATAATAAAAATCCCAGTCTGTCAGTTAATTGGGTTTATCAGGAATTCTAAAGCAATGGGTGCCAGACCACCTTACTGCGTCTGTGAGTGTAGTAATTCTTGTTGCTTTATTTTGCCCATAAGCACAAAGTAAATGTCATGTCAAATGTCATCTATGGGTACTCTGTTAAAGGAAACAACTATAGGATGTTCTATGATAACTGCATTAAACATGCAGTTTGACATTCTTTTTTCAGCTGCTTTGCCTATGAAATACTATCATCAAGTAGACATTTATAAATGAGTTAATGGTTAATAATCTGAACTTTTGAAACTCTCTTTCTCGCTGTTTAGACAGACATAAAAAAAAAAATAACACTTGCCTGGGACACAGGAGACTTGCAATCCTCTCTCATGTTACCTGTGAAAAAAAAAACAAGCAACAATGACTGTCAGACTTTGTGTTCTCACGACCCACGGGCTCCTTCTTGTCTTTGGAATCAGTGTTTTGCAAACACAATGACAACCTGATAAGGTCTCTGTATTCCAGATGGGTTACAGGTGGTAGGAAGACAACTTTGAGTTTTCTGACCAACATAAAAGTCTGTTCTCCAATTTTGGGATCCAAGCATGTTTACAGCCACCATTTCATATTGCAACATAAATATTTAACAAAGGGAGGATTGAGAGAAAACACTAAACAAGCCCTGAGCTTTTCAATATTTTCATGAAGAAATGGGGACAACAGACATTCCCATGGGATTTAGTGCTAAGACTAGCTTATCTTTGTAATGCAGTAGTAATTTTCTTTTCTATTTACATATTTATAAGCATTAAGGAACCCATTTACAAAAAGGAAAGTGAAAACCGATGCAGGGAAAGTTAAAACGAATGCCTCTAGAAACAATGAGACTTGAGCTAATTCTCTTTAGTGAAATTTTAAATAAAATCACCCAATTGGTTGCTGTGAGCTACATTCTAGGTTTTCTTTTACCTTCTTTTTTATAAAGAAGCCTCATTGGGAACAAATATTGGATCCGGACAAAATAATAAAAAATGAAAGCCTAGCTCAAGCCAAAACTTTTTTCCAAGATTTAGCTAGAGAGTGAAGAAGAGTTTAAATTTTGGTCTGGTTTTATTATCTGTATTTTTTATTCAGGAGATTTCTCTTACATTCTATTCTTGTGATGAGGAACAAAAATGAGGGCAATACTAGGACAGGATGACATCTAATCTATTGTATGCCTTCCCCATTTTACAGGAAATGGGCTTTTTGTTGCTGATACCTTAACAAGAAATAAGGGAAAATCCACCAAACAGGAATGCAATCAGTAATAAAAAGACTACAGAGGTTATAACCATTACTTATGCTATCTGTAACTGAAGAAGATTAAATGTGTTTAAAGGATAGTAACATCAAGACCAAGATGAAATTAATGGAAGTCAGCAGTGGTAACATTTATGTTTCTATCCTAATATGTTCTCTATAACACAGAGGAGTCCATTTGCTGGTGTGACGGTGCAAGGCGCTGCCACTATGAAAATGTAGGGGAAAGCGAGACAAGGTTCTTAAGAATACAGTTTGAGGGACTCCAGAATGTCAGTTCTGAGTGGAGAAAGGTGGTTTTTGATCTTTGTCCAGAGTTTGTATATCCAGGATCGGGGTCTGGAGCTTGGAGACTTTGAAGTGCTTTGGGTATGAAGAAGTCCCCAACTCTGTGTCCAGGTCTTACTAGAGATCAGCAGGGTATGTTGGCAGGTATTCATAGCCCTTATATTCTAGGGCCTGAAAATAGTTTGGGGCTCAACCTGGAAGACAATAGGTCTCTGCATAGGGGTCAGGAAAACTCCAATCTCCCTCAGGAGTCAATGAGGCTGCACAGAGGCAGCCAGAACATGCAGGTCTACATAGGGCAGGTGCAGTCAGTAAAAGAACAGCAAAGAGCTGAAAGAGGCCTCAATCTAAGAAGCTGTGTAATTTGGGTTCTGGGGTCAGACCTAAGGCCTAGGCTTGAGGCCCAGAGCAGCTTAGTGGCAAGAGTAAGCCAGGAGGCTGAAGTCTTTAGTTTTGATATTTTTAGTGATGGTGAAAACCCCTGCGAGAGCTACTGATTTTTATGTGAATTTTTGACTTTTTGTTTTATAAAAGTGGGGCAGGTAGCCCTAAAACAGCATTTCTGGAGTGGGTTGAACACACTGGGAAGCAATACCCTAATGCTAATAATTCCCCAATGTCCCACTGGATTCAGTTTATATCGTTCCTGCTAAGTGTACACACAAATGCAACACAGAAATGGTCTGTGCTGGAGATATCCATTAACATTTACCACTAAATGAAAGCCCAAGTTATCCTGAGAAAACAAGATATAATTAATTCAAGTCGTTGCAAAGATATTTACAGTTTCACTAACACATTCTAAAATTGCAAAATTGCATTCAGGAGTTAAGATCTGTTTTGACATGCATCATTAGTTAATATAACCTTGTACATTTTAGGCAGACTCAGGCAAAAGCTTCCCTCTAAAATGTGTGTTTTAATAAAAATGGAAACACATTTGGGCTGTTTTTAATTTCTTTAGACCTGCACTCAAATAGATTACTTAAGGACCACAAGGATTTACCCCCTTAACCGCTTCAGCCCTGGAGGATTTTACCCCCTTCCTGACCAGAGCACTTTTTGCGATTCGGCACTGCCTCGCTTTAACTGACAATTGCGCGGTCATGCAACGTTGTACCCAAACAAAATTGACATCCTTTTTTTTCCCACAAACAGAGCTTTCTTTTGGTGGTATTTGATCACCTCTACGGTTTTTATTTTTTTGCGCTATAAACTAAAAAAAAGAGCAACAATTTAAAAAAAAAAGCAGCAATATTTTTTTACTTTTTGCTACAATAAATTTACCCCAAAAAAATATAAAAAAACGATTTTTTTTCCTCAGTTTAGGCCAATATATACTCTTCTACATATTTTTGGTAAAAAAAATCTCAATAAGCGTATATTGATTGGTTTGCGCAAAAGTATAGTGTCTACAAAATAGGGGATAGTTTTATGGCATTTTTATTATAATTTTTCTTTTAATTAGTAATGGCAGTGATCTGCGATTTTTATCATGACTGCGACATTATGGCGGACACATCAGACACTATTTTGGGACCATTGTCATTTATTCAGCGATCAGCGCTATAAAAATGCACTGATTACTGTGTAAATTACTTTGGCAGGGAAGGGGTTAAACACTAGGGGGCAATCGAGAGGTAAAGTGTGTCCTAGGGAGTGATTCTAACTGTGGGGGTATGGGCTACCACTCACATGACAGCGATCACTGCTCCAGATGACAGGGAGCAGTGATATCTGTCATGTCACTAGGCAGAGCGGGGAAATGCTTTGTTTACATAGGCATCTCCCCATTCTGCGGCTCTGTGATACAATCGCCGGGACACCGGCGGACATCAAGTCTGTGTGTCCCGCGGGCACAGTCACGCTGAACATGGCGGGCGCGCGTGTCCGCTAGCCCTGCTGATTAAAGGGGACATACAGGTACGCCCATTTGCCCACCACTGCCATTGTGCCGACGTATATCTGCGTGCAGCGGTCGGCAAGTGGTTAATAACCAGGCCATTTTTTTGTGGTACAGCACTTCGCTTTAAATGACAATTGCGCGGTCGTGCAACGAGGTACCCAAACAAAATTGACGTTCTTTGTTTTTGGTGGTATTTGATCACCTCTGCAGTTTTTATTTTTTGCACTATAAACAAAAAAAGACCAAAAATTTTGAAAAAAAAACAATATTTTTGCTATAATATATATCCCCCCCCCCCCCATAAAAAAAATGTCTTCATCAGTTTAGGCCAATATGTATTCTTCTACATATTTTTGGTAAAAAGAAATCGCAATAAGTGTATATTGATTGGTTTGTGCAAACATTATAGCGTCTACAAAATAGGGAATATATTTATGGCATTTTTATTACTATTTTTTTTTTACTAGTAATGGTGGTGATCAGAGATTTTTAATGGGACTGCTACATTGCGGCGGATAGATTGGACACTTTTGATACTTTTTTGGGACCAGTGACATACGTGCTATAAAAATGCACTAATTACTGTATAAATGACACGGTCAGGGAAGGGGTTAACACTAGGGGGCGATCAAGGGGTTAAGCGTTCTCTAGGGAGGTGTTTCTAACTGTGGGAGGAGTGGACTGACTGGGAGTACAGAGAGATCACTGTTCCTAATCACTAGGAACAGACGATCACTCTGTACTCCCCTGACAGAATGGGGATCTGTTTGTTTACATTGACACATCCCTGTTCTGGCTCTCTGTGGCGATTTGCGGGAACGAGCCGACCTGCGCAGTATAATGACGGGGGCTGGTCGGTAAGTGGTTAAAGGGCGTAGGCAGTTTTCATTAAAAGAAGGCAGGGAAGCATTGCAAATGCATCTGAAATGTATGCAATATGCTTGTCATGTACTGCATTGCAAATTCTTTAACATTGTCAGTAGTAGAATTACAAATGCATGTGCACCATGCTTGAGAGACAGCTATATTCATAAAGATGTAAACCCTAAAAAGGTAAAAGAAACATGTTCATTTATATCTTGTATCTTGGAACAATAAACTAAAAAACAAAAGCTAATGCACACTAAATAGCGTGAAATGAAATTTAATACAAGACTTTAGAAACAAACTGTATTTCATTTAAATACACTCACTTGAGTCAAATGTATTAAAATATCATGAGGTCTGTTACAAATCCAATGTCAAGGAAGCGGCCTACCCTTTTCTACCCCCAGGGAAAGCAAGGCAAAATGAACAACAATCCTGCAATGACTTGAACCCCAACCCTGACCTGTAAAGAATGCTTGTTGACACCACCCAGGCTCAAGAAACTTTGTCAAAAAAATTGAAGGAGCCAAATGCTCATCAGGTGAAAAAGCCTGCTCCGCCTACTGTGGATGGTCAAATAGCTACAGTGAACGCGGTTTTAATGCTATATAAGCTGACTTATGAAAGAAGGAATGTCTCAAAATAGTTGATAAAGTTTGGTCAGATTGGATAGATGCATATGGCTCAGGTGCCAATGGAAATCTATGATGTGTTGCTTTGTTTGGCTTCATGCCTGTTGCCCTTTGCTTCCCTCTCTGGTTTTGCTCCTCTTTTTCTCTTTCCTCACTTCCTCCTCCAATTCCCTATCCTTTTCTGCTGTTGGGCCCCTTTGTATCCAAGCTCTTTCACTCCTTTTCCATTCTTATTCTTTTCGCCTAGGCCACCGACAGACTTCTCAGCACTCCATCTTCCATCCAACCCACCTGCTGGCATGGACCACCATATTTAAGAGCTGACTTAGCCACCCTGTCAGCACATTCTGCCTGGAGATTGGCCAAGTTCACTCAAGTACGCAGATCAGCCCTCCTGGCCTCCACCCACTAATTTCTAGAAGTTTCTCCAAACTTACATATCCAGGGAGAGGTACCAGAGACCTGCCTCTGTGAGTCATCCAGCCTGACCTGCAGTAAACCCTGACCCAATTTCAGACTCACAAACTAACCATAAGTAATAACATAAATTTGCCTGCTTTAACTTTTTTAAGGCTCTTTTTAAGCCTGTGGGCTGAATGAAGGAGTTCTATGCGTGTATGCTAGCATTATTCTGGGCCTGACTGAAGTGGGCAGGAATACATTGAAGTGAATTGACTACAACTACCCGTCAAGTGCACAGGCATACACGATTGGGGGTGCCTACATATGAAAACATTGCTTGTGCTACTTGTTACATATCGTAATTTTAGGCACATTATTCATAGTTAACTCTAAACTGATGACCTGTAGGGTCCTGTAAAGCATTGCCTAAGGAAAATATAGGGTACCAAAGTTTGTCTTCTTTTTGCAGGTGTGCTTGACATGTTGGTTATCTATTTATCAGTGCAATCACATCATTTAGATTGTACCTAAAAAATTGGTAATATATTACATTTTTGTGCCATAAACTTAATTTAGTGTACTTTTTACTGAAATGTTTTGCTTGATAAACCATTGCAATAATATTGCATGACAGAAAAAATTGAAACTTCCAGTATTTTCTTCTCCAGGGTCTCTGCTTTCAGAAAATATGTCATGTTTGGGGGTTTTAACTGATCTACAGGCCTAAAATATTTTTTAAACATGTATATTAAAACACAGGGACTTTGGAAGTGAAAGAAAATAATGCATATGCTACATTTTAGAATGTTGATACCTCTCTTAGCTTTCTTTTTAATAGGAGATTAGTTAATCGTGTGGCTACTCCTTTCTCCTCTATTATAGCATACCATTATATAAATGTATATTGATCTGGTTTAATAAATTGTACAGTGAAGGAGATGAGAATTCAGCTGGGAGCCAGAGCTAAAAATACATATATTTAAGCAACAGGAAATGTTCACTTGTTTCTCTCTTCACAGACATTATCAATGAGATTTCAAACACAATTGAAACACACTTTTGACCAATGACAGGATATCTGGTTGAGATTGGAAGGGTATGAGGACAATGTCAGGGTGATTTATTTTTCCTGGTACATTACAGCAATAAAATGTAATTCTTTAAACATCTTAAGTTGGGCCACTGATACTGCTGTAATGATGTTATGCCTGATGTTATGCCCTACAAAGCACAGTTGTCCATAAGAATAGTTTTACATAGTTATATTAGTCCAGCTTGGACCAATGTAGGTATGTATATGCTATACCCATGGAATCCCTTTGGAAACTGGAAATCAATTAAGTAGGCACAGCTACATTGATTGCCAACAGCTTCCATGTCTCGTACCAAGCGGCAGCCCTGCTGTTTACTAAACACAGGAGGTCACTCGTTTGACACAATAACCACGCAGGAAACACTTTCATATAAAGTGTCTTCTGATTGGACGAGGTGGCGATTGTGACATCTTCACCCTGCTTCTCCACCTGACCCAAGATGCTGATAGCCTGAATGCAAAAAGGAACTTCAGTTTGTTTTTTCTTTTTTAAAGACAGCAATTACAAATACTGACAAATATCAGGTACTTATCAGTGCGTGGAAT
Source organism: Aquarana catesbeiana (assembly GCF_042186555.1). Lineage (NCBI taxonomy): Eukaryota > Metazoa > Chordata > Amphibia > Anura > Ranidae > Aquarana > Aquarana catesbeiana. The sequence goes on from NC_133326.1 coordinate 180,694,455, forward strand.
CCAGCACTGTCTTCCTGCAGCTGATACATTTTACCACTGTGTGTTGCTGATGCCACTATTTTGTATATGGGAGCTGTCTGTGGCTTCCTGAGAAACATGTACAAGCTCATAAATGGTCTTGCAACCTCCTGGGATGAGTTCTGGGAGGCTGTAGGAGGGATGGGGAGGGGACAGGGCAAGGGATGCCATAGTCACCTAGGTAAGGATTGTGAAAGTGGGAATGGGTATCAATAAAAATTGGTACCCGCTCAGTTAAGCCGGTCATAAATAGTTCAGCAGGGACTGGACAAGATTCAAACTGTGTATGGGCAGGCTGATTGTATCCAAGCTGATCAATCGAGCGATCAACTTGGGTACAACCAGCCTGTTGGATTTTTTATGTGATAATTGCCAGTGGCCAGGTGAACACATTAGTTCTGCAGGAGGGATTCCCTCATCAAAATTTACAATGTTGATGGGGGAATTGAACGACTGCAGGAAACAAAATTGCATCCATCCATGACCTGCTTTACAGGCTGGGGGAGGGAGCGAATCAGCGGGACTTCACTTTCTGAGTAAAGTTCCACTTTAAGTAAAAAACTGTTTTAAAACATTAAAGTAAAACATCAAATTTAAAAAAATGTAATCTGCTCACCCCCCACATAGTGTAAATGCACATACATAGGTAAACACATGCTTTGGGTGCAGCTAGCTACAAAAATAAGGACTGCGCTACACATGTTACAAATCACGCACAATGAGAGAGCAATCATTTTAGAGCCAGTATTCATGTGATATGAGCTGGGTAATTGCTCCTTAGAAAGAATAGTGATAGAAACCTAAGTATCTATCCTAAGGTGGTTCAGTACCATGTGTAGTGGGCTTAGGTTCCTGCACTAGTACAGGATAATTGGGCCCCTAGCATTTAGCGTGGACCCAATGAGATAGCACAAAGGGCACTATATCTCTTTCTTCATTCCATTTTGTCTTCTTTCAGGTTTCTATTGGTTGCTGCATATGAAAACTGCCCCTGGCAATAGTGAACTATAGATGTCTTTTATGCCAACTCAGCCGCTGTCCTACAAGAACCCCTTATCTTATCCAGTGGACAATAGGTTAAGGTAGTTAGCCCAAGCCTTAGTAAGACAAAGCTAACAGAGATTTAGGAGTTGAGAGCACTTAAAGAATCTGACTAAAAAAATGTCTGAAAGTGCAGAGAATCTTTTTGCGTCGGTGTTACTAGTGGCAACCGACAAAATGGATGTTGATTCCGAATTATAACTATACATATCTGCTTGTGGCAAAGTGTTTGAAAACATGATTCCTTCTAAACCAAACAAAGGTGAAATTGTCAGTGTAGAGAAAACTTCCTAAGACAAGTATATCAATATATGGAGTTATGCCTATAAGAGTCTCCAAAAAGTTGCACAGCTGGAAGTGAACATAGAACAAAATCATTGCCTAGAAGTTGCATACATGCCTGAGAGATGCCAGACCTATTAAAGGCCCTGATTTCAACATGGCATGGCTGCTTTTTTAAATAGTAGGACTTGCTTGTGGACACATACATTACTAGCTGTCTTTTAGATTCATCGTTTGGGGTTACCTTTTAGGGCCATTTGAAGGCAGTGCCAGCAGAGATGTCTATAAATGTAAACGTCAAGGGAGAAATGATTTGGGAGAAAATCCATACAGGTCCTAAGGAAGGCAGGCTTACTTTTCTTGAGATGGGACTTGTACCAGAGAGGTGAGTGGCCATGAGGGTAGTAGGAGGCATGAGTGTCCCATGAAGGGTGCAAGAGGTACAGTGCTCTTGTATATACAGTGGGTCTGATTAAGGTTGGTATTGGCTAATATGTTCCACTTTGCTACAATGTAAAGTAGTGAGTATACAGCTTGTATAAATGTAAATTTGTGTAAATTTGCTGTCCCCTCAAAATAACTCAACACACAGCCATTAATGTCTAAACCGCTGGCAACAAAAGTGAGTACACCCCTAAGTGAAAATGTCCAAATTGGGCCCAAAATATTTTGCCCCACAGATGCTCAATAGGGTTTAGGTCTGGAGACATGCTTGGCCAGTCCATCACCTTTACCCTCAGCTTTTTTAGCAAGGCAGTTGCTGTCTTGGAGGTGTGTTTGGTGTCGTTATCATGTTGGAGTGCTGCCCTGCAGTCCAGTCTCCAAAAGGAGGGGATCATGCTCTGCTTCAGTATGTCACAGTACATATTGGCATTCATGGTTCCCTCAATGAACTGTAGGTCCCTAGTGCTGGTAGCACTCATGCAGCCCCAGACCATGACACTCTCACCACCATGCTTGACTGTAGGCTGTCTTTGTACTCCTCACCTGGTTGCCGCCACACACGCTTGAAACCATCTGAACCAAATAAGTTTATCGTGGTCTCATCAGACCACAGGACAGGTTCCGTTCCAGTAATCCATGTCCTTAGTCTGCTTGTCTTCAGCAAACTGTTTGCAGGCTTTCTTGTGCATCATCTTTAGAAGAGGCTTCCTTCCTTCTGGAACGATAGCCATGCAGACCAATTTGATGCAGTGTGCAGAGTATGGTCTGAGCACTGACAGACTGACCCCCCACCCCTTCAACCTCTGTAGCAATGCTGGCAGCACTCATATGTCTATTTCCCAAAGACAGCCTCTGGATATGGCTCTAGCACATGCACTGAACTTCTTTGGTAGACCATGGCGAGGCCTGTTCTGTGTGGAACCTGTCCTGTTAAACCACTGTATAATCTTGGTCACCGTGCTGCAGCTCAGTTTCAGGATCTTGGCAATCTTCTTATAGCCTAGGCCATCTTTATGTAGAGCAAAAGTTCTTTTTTTCAGATCCTCAGAGTTCTTTGCCATGAGCTGCCATGTTGAACATCCAGTGACCAGTATGAGAGAGTGAGAGCGATAATACCAAATTTAACACATCTGTTCCCCATTCACACCTGAGACCTTGTAACACTAACGAGTCACATGACTTCAGGTAGGGAAAATGGCTAATTGGCCCCAATATGGACATTTTCTCTTAGGGGTGCACTCACTTCTGTTGCCAGCAATTTAGATATTAATGGCTGTGTGTTGAGTTATTTTGAGGGGACAGCAAATTTACACTGTTATACAAGCTGTACACTCACTACTTTACATTGTAGCAAAGTGTAATTTTTTTCTGTTGTCACATTAAAAAAGATATAATAAAATATTTACAAAAATGTGACCGGTGTATTCACTTTTGCGAGATACTGTATATATACAGTTGTGCTCAAATGTTTGCATACCCTGGCAGAAATCGTGAAATTTTGCCATTAATGTTGAAAATATGACTGATCATGCAAAAAAAAGCTCTTTTTTATTTAACCACTTGCCACCCAGGCCAATTCTGACATTTCTCTCCTACATGTAAAAATCATAATTTTTTTGCTAGAAAATTACATAGAACCCCTAAACATTATTTTTGTTTTTTTAGCAGAGACCCTAGAGAATACAATGGCGGTCATTGCAACTTTTTATCTCACACGGGATTTGCGCAGCAATTTTTCAAACGTGTTTACAAAAAAAAGTTGCATGCTTAAAAAAAAAACAAAATAGTAAAGTTAGCCCAATTTTTTTGCATATTGTGAAAGATGATGTTACGCCAAGTAAATAGATACCTAGTATGTCACGCTTCAAAAATGCACACGCCAGACTTCGGTACTTAAAAATCCCCATAGGTGATGCTTTAAAAATTTTTACTGGTTACATGTTTTGAGTTACAGAGGAGGTCTAGAGCTAGAATTATTGCTCTTGCTTTAACATTCGCGGTGATACCTCACATGTGTGGATTGAACACCATTTTAATATGTAGGCAGGACTTACGTCTGCGTTTGCTTCTGCATGAGAGCACACGGGGACAGGGGCACTTTACATTTTTATTTATTTTTTGTTAATTTTACTTTTATTCTTCTATTTTGACACTAAAAAAAATCATTTTAATTCCTATTACAAAGAATGTAAACCCATGTAATAGGAATAAGCATGGCAGGTCCTCTTTACAGTGAGATATGGGGTCAATAAGACCCCACATCTCACCTCTAGGCTGGGAAGTCTAAAATAAAAAAAAAAAATACAATCCCAGCTTCCCAGCCGAGGCAGCACCTTTTATTGAATGCATAGGCCGGGCGTGACATCATAACATTGCGCCTGGTCTCCAAACTATCATAGAGACTCCAGGGACCATCTGGCCAATGGCTCCCACAGCTGTTTGAGCCAATGAGGAGGGACAGACCCACGAGAGCCATTGCTGTCATGTACGTCGCTGGATCAAGATGGGGCTCAAATAAGCATAAGGTGGGGTTGAAGCTACACCCAGAAAGTTTTTTATCTTAATGCATATAATACATTAAGGTAAAAAAAAAACCAAAAACCTTCTGCCTCTAACCACTTACGGACCGCCCACCGCAGTTTTACGTCGGCTGTTTGAAGGAGGATATCGTTGTTATGGCAGCAGGTAGCTGCCATAACCCCTCTTCAGCGGGCAGTCCACTACAAGATAGAAGTGGTCTCTGCAACGGATTTGACGCAAATCACTTTTATCGGCAGCTGGAGAGGCCCCCCTCCCACCGCGATACTGGAGCCGTTGGCAGCGGTGGAGGCGATTGCGTCTTGTCTCCTGCTTGGTATGGAGACGAGTGAGGGGAAGATGGCCCCCACCGTCTCCATACAATTCCTGTGGGGAAGCGAAGTCAAAACGTTACTTCCGCCCAAAGATTTTAAAGGGCCATTTTTTTAAATGATTTTTTTAAATGACAATTTTTTTAAATACAGGGTAAAATAAATAAGAAAATTTTAAATGCACCCCACCCCGACGAGCTCGCGTACAGAAGCGAACGCATAGGTAACTAGCACCCGCATATGAAAACAGTGTTCAAACCACACATGTGAGGTATCACCACAATAATTCTAGCCCTAGACCTCCTCTGTAACTCAAAACATGCAATCTGTGGAATTTTTTCAATGTGACATGTTGGGTATCAATTTACTCGGCGTAACATTATCTTTCACAATATAAAAAAAAATTGGGCTAACTTTACTGTTGTCTAATTTTTTAATTTAAAAAAAGTGTATTTTTTCCAAAAAAAAGTGCGGTTGTAAGCCCGCTGTGCAAATACAGTGTGACAGGAAGTATTGCAACGACCGCCATTTTATTCTTTAGGATGTTAGAAAAAAATGTATAATGTATAATGTATGTTTCGGGGTTTTAAGTAATTTTCTAGCAAAAAAACAGTTTTTAACTGACAGACTACAATGGACTTTTCCTTCAGGCACTTAAAACTAGTTATGGATATGGATAGAAATACAATCTCATGAAACATATACTCATTTGGAGTTGATCACATTTCTTTATGTATTATTATTTTATTTTATCAATGTGTGTTAATGTTTTGATAACCTTGTTTCTGTGCCTAAACTGTGATTGCAATTGAACATGGAGACACCCATAGTCACTCATTATATACACAAACACTGCTTCCTGCTTTGTGCAAACAATGGACATGCTTTACTGATTCTTCTTACAGTGCAAATCAGTGGCTCGTCCTATGTGTCTGATCTTATCTCAACAGTTTGTAAGATTTCAGTTTGCCACTGAAATCTAATCGTTAGTCTACATATTCTTAGGTTTAATACAATAACAAAAGTATGAAAGGAAAATTTTGTAAAAATCTCAGTATAACATCAACAGTACCCCATTTGAGCAATTACTCCACTCCAGTCCTCTCCTGAAGTCAACATCTACCAGTCACCTGACTAGTCACTATCCCTACACTTCAAAATCTTCAACAAAAATAGAAATCCAATATACCAGATCTTGGTGAGGAAGACTGGACTGAAGCCTTCAAAATGTAATATTGTCCACTGTTCTGCTTGTTGGTTTTGTGGGCAGACTGGGGAAGACCTCTTGTCCCAAGAGGTTAGCTTTCCGATAGGATGTGATGAATTGTATCATGCGAGTAATGACAGTTCACCTCAGTCTTTTCCCAAATGACTCCTGGTTCTGGTGGAGGACTTGGCCAGTACACTGGCTTAATCCAGTTATGCATGGAAGGGTATTGCCATGTGTTGAAAAAATCCAGGCCCTCCATCTCTTCTCTTCTAGAAAAAAATGGTAAACTCCAACTTTCCATTGTACAGGGACACATAAAAATAGAGCTCATGCCCAGAATTTTGCAGCTGTGTGGACATCTTATATTGATAACTACCTACCAGTCATATATTTTACTGTTCTGTAACTCTACAAAAGCCTGATCATGGGGTGTCCCCAACTGTGTCCATGGCTCATTCCTCCTTTCCCTCTGTTTATGTTACATAGAACTCCTCAACCAACTGAAGCACTCCCACTCATAAATACCACAGCCTAAACTATAGCCCCTAAAGTAGAGGACTGAAGAGGTTGCTATGCATTCTATTTCGCATACTTGTTGTATAATAAATATATATGACACAAACCAATTTGATTCTATGTAAGTTGGTTTTACCATTAGCCTGCCTGTTTGGGAATGATCCACTGGAGTTTGTAAAGTCATTTTGTCAATGCAAATCTTCAATTAAAAAAAAAGGAATGTACTGTATAGTGGTATTGTATACATTCTTTCTTCACTTATTATGATTAGGAAGTAAGAAAATAAAAAAAAAAATGTTAAAAATATTGATTTTTATATATGTGAGACAGAAAAGTATTGTATAGGAATATTATGTAATCTCCTATTCAGCCAGCAGGTGGAGCATCAGGCACCTTTTCAAATGTTTTCAGAGTTCAATAGGTAAAGCTGAAGTTAAAGCTTAAATGTACATATACACAAGTGAGAAGAGAGACTTATTCCTTATCAGATAGCTCTATCTGGTATTTTAAACAGGCAAAGCCAGTCTCAGGGTGGGCAACTACTACTGACAGATCCTTGGTCTTGTAATAAGTATGTAATTTTTAAACAAAGATTGTTTGTGGATAATATACCGGTGATATATATATATATATATATATATATATATATATATATATATATACATATATAGAGTGTATATATGTGTATATATATATATATATATATATATATATATATATATCTCAAGTATAAAATATATATAAGTCTAGGTTGGCTGCAGTTGAGGGGGTAGTACTTTCCCTTTAATATGAATTTGAGGTTCATAGATTGCAAAGTTTGATTACAGCAATGATTCACAAATCAATATGATAGCTTTGGATTAAGCAATTTTACATCTAAAATAATAAAATAAAATAAAAATAAATCAAAGTTTGTATAAACAAAAATATTAAGATATTATGCTTTTCTTATATTTTTCCACCAGTGATCAAGACCACCATGTAAGTGATACATCCTGTGATATCTGCTCCAAAAGTATGTACATACAAAAAATAGTACTGGGTTCCAAAATACACATGCTTTGTTGGTGTAGGATTATATTGCAGAGCTGGCCAAACATGAAGTACAGGTAAAGATATATTGATAGTTTCTGTTAACATTTGTGGGGAGCGGTGTCCATTCCCAACCAGCACCAATGACTTCATTTTTAAGTATTTATGATCTTGAATTCCTATTCTCTCCAAATTATGTAACTTGCAATTTAATCCAGCATGAAACTGCTAAGACCTGATAAATCATGACTATAATTGGAAGCAGTGCAACGTTTTCCAAAGTTTGACAAAGGATGAGTTTATCTGGTTGACCTAAACATTTAAAAGAAAATAATCAGAGAATGTGCTGTAATGTTGTTAAACCCAATACCAGGTTTGCCTAAATATATAACCATATGGCCTGCATTTAATGCCACATCAACTTATAAAACAGAGAAAGCACCTAGCACATCATAAATAACAAGATAACCTTTTCAAATATGTATGAGTTAAAACGTGTACTTCAAGTAGGGTGAAAATGTGCAAGGATATACCCATGCTAAATATGTCAAATAAACTATATGTGCTGCAACATAATAGTGTTTTTGGCATGGAATGTGCTAAATAAGATGTCACATGTAACAATTTGAATTCCTCAACAACCCAAGTTTATCTTGCCTACTGGATAAAATATGTGAAACAGAGAAAAAGACTGCAACTGTGGGCTCTATGCATTGTTTAGAAGGAACATATTGTGACTTTTCAGGTGCTCCTTATGCCGTGTACACACGGGCAGACTTTTCGGCATCAAAGGTCCAACGGTCTTTCCGACGGACTTTCGACGGACTTCCGACGGACTTCCGACGGACTTCCGACGGACTTTCGAACGAACGGACTTGCCTACACATGATCACACTAAAGTCTGACGGATTCGTACGTGATGACGTACGGCCGGACTAAAATAAGGAAGTTGATAGCCAGTAGCCAATAGCTGACCTAGCGTCAGTTTTCGTCCGTTGGACTAGCATACAGACAAGCAAATTTTTCGACAGGACTCAAGTCCGTTGGAAAGATTTGAAACATGTTTCAAATCTAAAGTCCATCTGATTTTCGCCCGAAAAAGTCTGCTGCAGGTCCAATGAAGCCCACACACAGTTGGATTGTCCGACGGATTCGTCCCGTCGGACCAGTCCGGTCGAAAAGTCCACCCGTGTGTACATGGCATTAGAGTCATAACACATACAAAAACTCTTTTTTTTTTAACTAGATGTAGTATCTTTTTGTATGGTAATTACATTTTGTAAAGGAGTAAATAAAGCTGACAAATGTTGTTTTGTCTAGACATACATACATTACACAAAATCTTCAGGACATTTCCCACCAATACAATTCCCATTCCACCCTCATATAATATTTGCACATTTAACCACTTGAGATCCGAATGATGGCTACAGCATGGGCCTGCTTTGCCGGGACTATGTCTATTGACGTCATCCCGTGCCCGAGCGGCCTGTGCGCCCCCTGCAGGGCACGCGCGGCACGCTGTGTGATCAGCGAGTCTATGAGACTCGCTGGATCACAGATTGGAGTAAGGGCTCAATCCCGACCCCTTACCACGTGATCAGCTGTCAGCCAATGACAGCTTATCATGTGACGTCAACAGAGCCGGTAATCAGCTATTTTTTCTCCTTGCGCTAACAGCGTGAGGAGAAAAAAGAAGCCGATCACCGCTGGCTGTGAGAGGGACACCCGTCCCGATCACGGAGATCACCAGTGCCCACCTGTGCCCCCTGCCAGTGCCACCTAGCAATAGGCAACAGTTCTGCCTACCAGTGCCCACTAGCACCATCCGTCAGTGCCCACCAGCTACACCCATCAGTGCCCACAGTACCACCTATCAGTGCCCACAGTGCCACCTATCAGTGCCCACAATCAGTGCCAGAATGACAGTGCTGCACATCAGTGCCACCTATCAGTGCCCATCGGTGTCACCTACCAGTGCCCATCAGTGCCGCCCATCAGTGCCCATCAGTGCCACCCATCAGTGCCACCCATCAGGGCCCATCAGTGCCATCTTATCAGTGGCCATCAGTGCCACCTTATCTGTGCCCATCAGTACCGCCTTATCTGTCCCCATCAGTGCCACCTTATCTGTGCCTATCAGTGCCGCCTTAACTGTGCCTATCAGTGCAGCCTATTAGTGCCCACCAGTGCAGCCTATCAGTGCCCACCAGTGCCGCCTCATCAGTGCATATCAATGAAGGAGAAAAATTACCTGTTTGCACAATTTTATAACAAACTATTAAACATGATTTTTTTTTTCAAAATTTTCCATCTTTTTTTGTTTGTGTAGCAAAAAATAAAAATCCCAGCTGTGATTAAATACACCAAAAGAAAGCTCTATTTGTGGGAAAAGAATGATAAAAATTTCATTTGGGTACAGTACTATATGATCGCGCAATTGTCATTCAAAGTGTGACAGTGCTAAAAGCTGAAAATTGGTCTGGGCAGGAGGGGGGTTTAAGTGCCCAGTAAGTAAGTGGTTAATTTAAAAGAATCACATCCAACACTTTGCGGGTAATTAAGGCAATGTGAGTCTGGTTTTTCAAAATGTTTCTCAGGCCCTGTAACGTGCTTCCCTAGGTGGAAGTGGTGGAATGCAACTATCCTAAAATAAATAGGGTGTGCTCCCACTGTGGTGCACTTCAATTCTAGATCATGCACTCAGATAAAAAAAGAGGGTATCAGAATATTCTTAAACCAGACAACCATACCTACACACCAGATTCTTTCATGCCGGGTATCCATGGTCAAATATAGATATCCCTCTGCTCTTATAACCCTATTGCTGGTCTGGTTCATAATGCTTGGTACGATAAATATCCACTTGTCTCAATGGACGTAGGAATTGCATCGATAGAGATTTATTCCTTGTATGACTCTTTTGGATTTTCTTGATGACACAAGAGGAAAAATGTTTTTGATGTTTTTGTTGCTCTTATTACCGTTACAATGTCACCTGTGTGGTTTTTGTATTTTCATTGTGTTGTATATGCATTTGTCAAATAGAGCTTTTGAAAAAATCAGAGGGTATATACAGTGTATAACTACAGGATAGAAGCTGGGTGCTGGGGAGTCTCAATATCCAGAAAAACTCTAAGGCGCCAAGCAGGGCCATCTTAATAGCATCATGGGCCCCTGGGCAGAGTAATGCACTAGGGCCCCTACCAGGGAGATGGAGACCTACGGCACACTATGCATGCGGTGGCATGAAGTGGGTGTGGCTAAATAATGATACATATTGGGCATGGCTTTTTAGTCTGATTAGAAACAATAAATACAGACAACTAGGGAATTATCTCAAAATAAATTCACCCCCTACACACACTGTCCCGCCCTCTCTACACCTTGCCCCCCCATATACTCTGACTCTTTTTCCCTGTACACACTTCTCCCACTCCTTTATGAAACCATCTCCCTCCCTGTACACACTGCCCCCCTGTCTTAAATGCCTCTCCCAGCCTATGAGCTGCCTGTATTTATGTATGACTGTACATAGTATGGGGGGTGGAGGCAGGAGGGCACAGTACAGGGGGGTTGGAGGACACAGTAGTGTGGAGGTCAGGAGTATACAGTATCAGGTGTAGTTATGTATAGTATTAGGTTTGGGTAGTATAGGGAGATATAGTGGCAGGATTGGATAGCATAGGGAGGTATAGTGACAGGATTGGATAGCATAGGGAGGTATAGCAGTAGGTCTGGATAGTATAGGGAGGTATAGTGGTAGGTCTGGGTGATATAGGGAGGTATAGTGGTAGGTCTTGATAGTATAGGGAGGTATAGTGGTAGGTCTGGATAGTATAGGGAGGTATAGTGGTAGGTCTGGGTAGTATAGGGTGGTATAGTGGTAGGTCTGGATAGTATAGGAAGGTATAGTGGTAGGTCTGGGTAGTATAGGGAGATATAGTGGTAGGTCTGAATAGTATAGGGAGGTTACATAGTTACATAGTAGGTGAGGTTGAAAAAACGACAAAAGTCCATCAAGTCCAACCTATGTGTGTGATTATATGTCAGTATTACATTGTATATCCCTTTATGTTGTGGTCATTCAGGTGCTCATCTAATAGTTTCTTGAAACTATCAAAGCCCCCTGCTGAGACCACCGCCATCCTTGCCGCTCTTACAGTAAAGAACCCTCTACGTAGTTTAAGGTTAAACCGCTTTTCTACTAATTTTAATGAGTGGCCATGAGTCTTGGTAAACTCTCTTTTGTGAAAAAGTTTTATTCCTATTGTGGGGTCATCAGTACGGTATTTGTATATTGAAATCATATCCCCTCTCAAGCGTCTCTTCTACAGAGAGAATAAGTTCAGTGCTCGCAACCTTTCCTCATAACTAATATCCTCCAGACCCTTTATTAGCTTTGTTGCCCTTCTTTGTACTCGCTCCATTTCCAGTACATCCTTCCTGAGGACTGGTGCCCAGAACTGGACAGCATATTCTAGGTGCGGCCGGACCAGAGTCTTGTAGAGCAGGAGAATTATCGTTTTATCTCTGGAGTTGTTCCACTTTTTAATGCATGCTAATATTCTGTTTGCTTTGTTAGCAGCAGCTTGGCATTGCATGCCATTTCTGAGCCTATCATCTACTAGGACCCCCAGGTCCTTTTCCACCCTAGATTCCCCCAGAGGTTCTCCCCCCCAGTGTATAGATTGCATTCATATTTTTGCCACCCAAATGCATTATTTTACATTTTTCTACATTGAACCTCATTTGCCATGTAGTCCACCCACCCCATTAATTTGTTCAGATCTTTTTGCAAGGTTTCCACATCCTGCGGAGAAGTTATTGCCTTGCTTAGCTTAGTATCGTACGCAAATACAGAGATTGAACTGTTTACCCCATCCTCCAGGTCGTTTATGAACAAATTAAATAGGATTGGTCCCAGCACAGAACCCTGAGGGGACCCCACTACCCACCCCTGACCATTTATCACCACCCTCTGAATTCACCTTTGTATCCAGGTTTCAATCCATGTACTCACCCTATGGTCCATGCCAACAGACCTTATTTTGTACAGTAAACATTTATGGGGAACTGTGTCAAATGATTTTGCAAAATCCAGATATACAACGTCTACGGGCCTTCCTTTATCTAGCTGGCAACTCACCTCCTCATAGAAGGTTAGTAGATTGGTTTGGCAAGAAAGATTCTTCATGAATCCATGCTGATTACTGCTAATGATACTGTACTCATTACTAAAATCTTGTATATAGTCCCTTATCATCCCCTCCAAGGTTTTGCATACTATTGATGTTAGGCTAACTTGTCTGTAATTCCCAGGGATGTATTTTGGGCCCTTTTTACATATTGGTGCTACTTTGGCTTTTCTCCAATCAGCTGGTACCATTCCAGTCAGTAGACTGTCAGTAAAAATTAGGAACAATGGTCTGGCAATCACTTTAATGTGTTCCCTAAGTATCCTCGAGTGCAAGCCATCTGGTCCGGTGATTTATTAATGTTAAGTTTCTCAAGTCTAATTTTAATTCTGTCCTCTGTTAACCATGGAGGTGCTTCCTGTGATGTGTCATGAAGATGTGTCATGAGGATAAAAACTGCAGTTTTTGTTACTGAAACCCCCGATTCCCTTGTGAAGACTGAGGAGAAGAATAAATTAAGAATAAATTCAATACCTTCGCCATCTCCCCATCCTTTGTAACCAGATGTCCTTCCTCATTCTTTATGGGGCCAATATGGTCTGTCCTCTCTTTTTTACTGTTTACATACTTAAAGAATTTCTAGGGATTTTTTTGCTCTCCTCCACTATATGTCTTTCATGTTCTATCTTAGCCATCCTTATTGCACCCTCACATTTCTTGTTGCATTCTTTATAAAGTCTGAATGCTGATGATGATCCCTCAACCTTGTATTTTTTGAAGGCCTTCTCTTTTGCTTTTATATGCATTTTTACATTGGAGTTAAGCCATCCAGGACTTTTGTTTGCTCTTTTAAATTTATTACCCAATGGGATGCATTGGCTAATGCCCTTATTTAATATGCTCTTAAAGCAAACCCATCTCTCCTCTGTGTTCTTTGTTCCTAAGATTTTATCCCAATTTATGCCTTCTAGCAAGGTTCTTAGCTTAGGGAAGTTGGCTCTTTTGAAATTCAGTGTCTTTGTATTCCCCCTATGTTTCCTATTTGTGTAAATTATACTGAAGCCAATTGACATGTGATCGCTATTACCTAAATTGCCCCGTATTTCCACATCCGTGATCGGGTCTGTATTGTTGGTAATCAGTAGATGCAGTAATGCTTTATTTCTAGTTGGTGCATCTACCATCTGACCCATAAAATTGTCCTGTAAGACATTTAGGAACTGGCGAGCCTTAGATGAATGCGCGGTTCCCTCCACCCAGTCTATGTCTGGAGGTATACTGGTAGGTCTGGGTAGCATAAGGAGGTATAGTGGTAGGTCTGGGTAGCATAGGGAGGTATAGTGGTAGGTCTGGATAGTATAGGGAGGTATAGTGGTAGGTCTGGATAGTATAGGGAGGTATAGTGGTAGATCTGGATAGTATAGGGAGCAGGGCCATCTTATTAAAATCATGGGCCCCTGGGCAAAGTAATGCACTAGGGCCCCTACCAGGGAGATGGTGACCTGTGGCGCGCTATGCGCATGGTGGCAAGGAGTGGGTGTGGCTAAATGATGCTACCTATTGGGCATGGCTTTTTAGTCTGATTAGAAACAATAAATACAGACAACTAGGGAATTATTTCAAAATAAATTCACCCCCTACACACACTGTCCCGCCCTCTCTACACCTTGCCCCCCCATATACTCCGACTCTTTTTCCCTGTACACACTTCTCCCACTCCTTTATGAAACCATCTCCCTCCCTGTACACACTGCCCCCCTGTCTTAAATGCCTCTCCCAGCCTATGAGCTGCCTGTATTTATGTATGACTGTACATAGTATGGGGGGTGGAGGCAGGAGGGCACAGTACAGGGGGGTTGGAGGACACAGTAGTGTGGAGGTCAGGAGTATACATTATCAAGTGTAGTTATGTATAGTGTTAGGTTTGGGTAGTATAGGGAGATATAGTGGCAGGATTGGATAGCATAGGGAGGTATAGTGACAGGATTGGATAGCATAGGGAGGTATAGCAGTAGGTCTGGATAGTATAGGGAGGTATAGTGGTAGGTCTGGGTGATATAGGGAGGTATAGTGGTAGGTCTTGATAGTATAGGGAGGTATAGTGGTAGGTCTGGATAGTATAGGGAGGTATAGTGGTAGGTCTGGGTAGTATAGGGTGGTATAGTGGTAGGTCTGGATAGTATAAGAAGGTATAGTGGTAGGTCTGGGTAGTATAGGGAGATATAGTGGTAGGTCTGAATAGTATAGGGAGGTTACATAGTTACATAGTAGGTGAGGTTGAAAAAACGACAAAAGTCCATCTAGTCCAACCTATGTGTGTGATTATATGTCAGTATTACATTGTATATCCCTTTATGTTGCGGTCATTCAGGTGCTCATCTAATAGTTTCTTGAAACTATCAAAGCCCCCTGCTGAGACCACCGCCATCCTTGCCGCTCTTACAGTAAAGAACCCTCTACGTAGTTTAAGGTTAAACCGCTTTTCTACTAATTTTAATGAGTGGCCATGAGTCTTGTTAAACTCTCTTTTGTAAAAAAGTTTTATTCCTATTGTGGGGTCATCAGTACGGTATTTGTATATTGAAATCATATCCCCTCTCAAGCGTCTCTTCTACAGAGAGAATAAGTTCAGTGCTTGCAACCTTTCCTCATAACTAATATCCTCCAGACCCTTTATTAGCTTTGTTGCCCTTCTTTGTACTCGCTCCATTTCCAGTACATCCTTCCTGAGGACTGGTGCCCAGAACTGGACAGCATATTCTAGGTGCGGCCGGACCAGAGTCTTGTAGAGCAGGAGAATTATCGTTTTATCTCTGGAGTTGTTCCACTTTTTAATGCATGCCAATATTCTGTTTGCTTTGTTAGCAGCAGCTTGGCATTGCATGCCATTTCTGGGCCTATCATCTACTAGGACCCCCAGGTCCTTTTCCACCCTAGATTCCCCCAGAGGTTCTCCCCCCCCAGTGTATAGATTGCATTCATATTTTTGCCACCCAAATGCATTATTTTACATTTTTCTACATTGAACCTCATTTGCCATGTAGTCCACCCACCCCATTAATTTGTTCAGATCTTTTTGCAAGGTTTCCACATCCTGCGGAGAAGTTATTGCCTTGCTTAGCTTAGTATCGTACGCAAATACAGAGATTGAACTGTTTACCCCATCCTCCAGGTCGTTTATGAACAAATTAAATAGGATTGGTCCCAGCACAGAACCCTGAGGGGACCCCACTACCCACCCCTGACCATTTATCACCACCCTCTGAATTCACCTTTGTATCCAGTTTTCAATCCATGTACTCACCCTATGGTCCATGCCAACAGACCTTATTTTGTACAGTAAACATTTATGGGGAACTGTGTCAAATGATTTTGCAAAATCCAGATATACAACGTCTACGGGCCTTCCTTTATCTAGCTGGCAACTCACCTCCTCATAGAAGGTTAGTAGATTGGTTTGGCAAGAAAGATTCTTCATGAATCCATGCTGATTACTGCTAATGATACTGTACTCATTACTAAAATCTTGTATATAGTCCCTTATCATCCCCTCCAAGGTTTTGCATACTATTGATGTTAGGTTAACTTGTCTGTAATTCCCAGGGATGTATTTTGGGCCCTTTTTACATATTGGTGCTACTTTGGCTTTTCTCCAATCAGCTGGTACCATTCCAGTCAGTAGACTGTCAGTAAAAATTAGGAACAATGGTCTGGCAATTACTTTACTGTGTTCCCTAAGTATCCTCGAGTGCAAGCCATCTGGTCCGGTGATTTATTAATGTTAAGTTTCTCAAGTCTAATTTTAATTCTGTCCTCTGTTAACCATGGAGGTGCTTCCTGTGATGTGTCATTAAGATGTGTCATGAGGATAAACACTGCAGTTTTTGTTACTGAAACCCCCGATTCCCTTGTGAAGACTGAGGAGAAGAATAAATTAAGAATAAATTCAATACCTTCGCCATCTCCCCATCCTTTGTAACCAGATGTCCTTCCTCATTCTTTATGGGGCCAATATGGTCTGTCCTCTCTTTTTTACTGTTTACATACTTAAAGAATTTCTTGGGATTTTTTTGCTCTCCTCCACTATATGTCTTTCATGTTCTATCTTAGCCATCCTTATTGCACCCTTACATTTCTTGTTGCATTCTTTATAAAGTCTGAATGCTGATGATGATCCCTCAACCTTGTATTTTTTTGAAGGCCTTCTCTTTTGCTTTTATATGCATTTTACATTGGAGTTAAGCCATCCAGGACTGTTGTTTGCTCTTTTAAATTTATTACCCAATGGGATGCATTGGCTAATGCCCTTATTTAATATGCTCTTAAAGCAAACCCATCTCTCCTCTGTGTTCTTTGTTCCTAAGATTTTATCCCAATTTATGCCTTCTAGCAAGGTTCTTAGCTTAGGGAAGTTGGCTCTTTTGAAATTCAGTGTCTTTGTATTCCCCCTATGTTTCCTATTTGTGTAATTTATACTGAAGCCAATTGACATGTGATCGCTATTACCTAAATTGCCCCGTATTTCCACATCCGTGATCGGGTCTGTATTGTTGGTAATCAGTAGATGCAGTAATGCTTTATTTCTAGTTGGTGCATCTACCATCTGACCCATAAAATTGTCCTGTAAGACATTTAGGAACTGGCGAGCCTTAGATGAATGCGCGGTTCCCTCCACCCAGTCTATGTCTGGAGGTATACTGGTAGGTCTGGGTAGCATAAGGAGGTATAGTGGTAGGTCTGGGTAGCATAGGGAGGTATAGTGGTAGGTCTGGATAGTATAGGGAGGTATAGTGGTAGGTCTGGATAGTATAGGGAGGTATAGTGGTAGATCTGGATAGTATAGGGAGCAGGGCCATCTTATTAAAATCATGGGCCCCTGGGCAAAGTAATGCACTAGGGCCCCTACCAGGGAGATGGTGACCTGTGGCGCGCTATGCGCATGGTGGCAAGGAGTGGGTGTGGCTAAATGATGCTACCTATTGGGCGTGGCTTTTGAGTCTGATTAGCAACAAAAAATACACACAACCAGGGAATTATCCCAAATTAAATTGACCCCCTATATACACTGTCCCGCCTTCTCTACACACTGCCCCCCATATACACTGACCCTCTGTATACACTGACTTTTTCCCTGTACACACTGATCCCACTCCGTTTTGAAACTATCCCCCTCCCTGTACACACTGCCCCCAGCCTATCAGCGGCCTGTATTTATGTATGACTTTACACAGTTTGGGGGGGGACAGGAGGGCATAATACAGGGGGGTCTGAGAACACAGTAAAGGGGAGGTCAGGAGGGTACAGTATAGGTGGTATAGTGGCAGGTTTGGGTCGTGTAGGTGGTATAGTGGGAGGTTTGGGTAGTATAGGGTGGTAAAGTGGAAGGTTTGGGTAGTATAGTGAGGATATTGGCAGGTTTGAGTAGTATAGTGGAAGGTTTGGGTAGCATAGGGTTGTATAGTGGCAGATTTGGCTAGTATAGGTGGTATAGTGGCAGATGTGGGTAGTATAGAGAGGTATAGTGGCAGATGTGGGTAGTATAGAGAGGTATAGAGAGGGATAGTGGCAGATGTGGGTAGATAGGGAGGTATAGTGGCAGATGTGGTAGATAGGGAGGTATGGTGGCAGATGTGGGTAGATAGGGAGGTATAGTGGCAGATGTGGGTAGATAGGGAGGTATAGTGGCAGATGTGGGTATACGGAGGTATAGTGGCAGATGTGGGTAGATAGGGAGGTATGGTGGCAGATGTGGGTAGATAGGGAGGCATAGTGGCAGATGTGGGTAGATAGGGAGGTATGGTGGCAGATGTGGGTAGATAGGGAGGTATAGTGGCAGATGTAGGTAGATAGGGAGGTATGGTTGCAGATGTGGGTAGATAGGGAGGTATGGTGGCAGATGTGGGTAGATAGGGAGGTATAGTGGCAGATGTGGGTAGATAGGGAGGTATAGGGGCAGATGTGGGTAGATAGGGAGGTATGGTGGCAGATGTGGGTAGATAAGGAGGTATAGTGACAGATGTGGGTAGATAGGGAGGTATAGTGGCAGATGTGTGTAGATAGGGAGGTATGGTGGCAGATGTTGGTAGAAAGGGAGGTATAGTGGCAGATGTGGGTAGATAGGGAGGTATAGTGGCAGATGTGGGTATGGGGAGGTATGGTGGCAGATGTGGGTAGATAGGGAGGTATGGTTGCAGATGTGGGTAGATAGGGGATATGGTTGCAGATGTGGGTAGATAGGGAGGTATGGTGGAATATGTGGGTAGATAGGGAGGTATAGTGGCAGCTGTGGGTAGATAGGGAGGTATAGTGGCAGATGTGGGTAGATAGAGAGGTATGGTAGCAGATGTGGGTAGATAGGGAGGTATGGTGGCAGATGTGGGTAGATAGGGAGGTATACTGGCAGATGTGGGTAGATATATGGTGGCAGATGTGGGTAGATAGGGAGGTATAGTGGCAGATGTGGGTAGATAGGGAGGTATAGTGGCAGATGTGGGTAGATAGGGAGGTATGGTGACAGATGTGGGTAGATAGGGAGGTATGGTGGCAGATGTGGGTAGATAGGGAGGTATAGTGGCAGATTTGGGTAGATAGGGAGGTGCAGTGGTAGGTTTGGATAGCATAAGGTGAAATATTGGTAGGTTAGTGCAATATGCAGTGACATGTGCTCAATCACTTATAGGATTCCTAGATGTAAAGACTCCCGGGGCTGCTGTGGTCTCTCCTGCTCCTGAGTGAAGTTGAGTCTTTGGGAGGAGTGGAGGAGACAGCCAAACCCTTGGCTCCACCCAACTCCTGCTGCCTCAGGAGATAGTAAAGATCCCTGAGGGTCCAGGACAGTCTAACTTGAATAAATGGCAGGGGAGTGCTAGAGGCAGCCTCCCCCGCACCGCTGACACTCCTGCTGACCTGATCGACATGGCAAAGCAGAGCACTGCAGTACATGTTTACAAGGGGACACGTAAAGTGCTTTTATCTTCATATGAATACATTTTATACGTTTTGATGTGAGCAATTGATCACGCGCCCTTTATCCACCACTCTCCAAAGTGCAGGGGCCCTCCATGCAGCTGGGGCCACTTATGTAGAAGGCCCTGATAGGGAGGTATAGTGGTAGGTCTGGGTAGTATTGGGAGGTATAGTGGTAGGTCTAGGTAGTATAACCCCTGGCAAAAATTATGCAATCACCAGTCCCTGAGGATGTTCCTTCAGTTGTTTATTGTTGTAGAAAAAAAGCAGATCACAGACATGGCCAAAAACTAAAGGCATTTCAAATGGCAGCTTTCTGGCTTTAAGAAACACTAAAATCAAGAAAAATAATTGTGGTGGCCAGTAACAGTTAGATTTATAGAACAAGCACAGGGAATAAATTATGGAATCACTCAATTCTGAGGAAAAAATTATGGAATCACCCTGTAAATTTTCATTACAAACACTAACACCTGCATCAGATTAAATCTGCTTGTTAGTATGCAGGTAAAAAGGAGTGATCACACCTTGGAGAGCTGTTGCAACAAGTGGACTGACATGAAGCATGGTTCCAACACCAGAGATGTCAATTGAAAAAAAAGGAGAGGATTATCAAACGCCTTAAAGAGGGTAAATTATCATGCAGTGTTGCACAAGATGTTGGTTGTTCACAGTCGGCTGTGTCTAAAACATGGACCAAATACAAACAACATGGGAAGGTGGTTAAAGGCAAGCATACTGGTAGACCAAGGAAAACATCAAAGCGTCAAGACAAAAAACTTAAAGCAATATGCCTTGAAAACAGAAAATGTACAACAAAACAAATGAGGAACAAATGGGAGGAAACTGGAGTCAACATCTGTGACCGAACTGTAAGAAACCGCCTAAAGGAAATGGGATTTACATACAGAAAAGCTAAAAGAAAGCCATCTCTAACACCTAAACACAAAAAAACAAGGTTACAATGGGCTAAGGAAAGGCAATTGTGGACTGTGGATGATTGGATGAAAGTCATATTCAGTGATGAATCTGGAATCTGCATTGGGCAAGGTGATGATGCTGGAATTTTTATTTGGTGCCGTTCCAATGAGATTTATGCAGACGACTGTCTGAAGAAAACATGCAAATTTCCACAGTCAATCATGATTAGGGATGAGCTTCGAGTTCGAGTCGAACTCATGTTCGACTCGAACATTGGCTGTTCGCAAGTTCACCGAACAGCGAACAATTTGGGGTGTTCGCGGCAAATTCGAATGCCGCGGAACACCCTTTAAAAGTCTATGGGAGAAATCAAAAGTGCTAATTTTAAAGGCTAATATGCAAGTTATTGTCATAAAAAGTGTTTGGGGACCTGGGTCCTGCCCCAGGGGACATGGATCAATGCAAAAAAAAGTTTTAAAAACGGCCGTTTTTTCAGGAGCAGTGATTTTAATAATACTTAAAGTCAATCAATAAAAGTGTAATATCCCTTTAAATTTCGTACCTGGGGGGTGTCTATAGTGTGCCTGTAAAGGGGCGCATGTTTCCTGTGTTTAGAACAGTCTGACAGCAAAATGACATTTTGAAGGAAAAAACTCATTTAAAACTACCCGCGGCTATTGCATTGCCGACAATACACATAGAAGTTCATTGATAAAAACGGCATGGGAATTCCCCAAAGGGGAACCCCGAACCAAAATTAAAAAAAAAAAATGACGTGGGGGTCCCCCTAAATTCCATACCAGGCCCTTCAGGTCTGGGATGGATATTAAGGGGAACCCCGGCCAAAATTTTAAAAAAAAAATGACGTGGGGTTCCCCCTAAATTCCATACCAGACCCTTCAGGTCTGGTATGGATTTTAAGGGGAACCCCGCGCCAAAAAAAAAAAAAAAAACGGCGTGGGGTCCCCCCAAAAATCCATACCAGACCCTTATCCGAGCACGCAACCTGGCAGGCCGCAGGAAAAGAGGGGGGGACAAGAGTGCGGCCCCCCCTCCCTCCTGAACCGTACCAGGCCACATGCCCTCAACATTGGGAGGGTGCTTTGGGGTAGCCCCCCAAAACACCTTGTCCCCATGTTGATGAGGACAAGGGCCTCATCCTCACAACCCTGGCCGGTGGTTGTGAGGGTTTGCGGGCGGGGGGCTTATCGGAATCTGGAAGCCCCCTTTAACAAGGTGACCCCCAGATCCCGGCCCCCCCCCTGTGTGAAATGGTAAGGGGGTACATAAGTACCCCTACCATTTCACGAAAAAAGTGTCAAAAATGTTAAAAATGACAAGAGACAGTTTTTGACAATTCCTTTATTTAAATGCTTCTTCTTTCTTCTATCTTGCTTCATCTTCTGGTTCTTCTGGCTCTTCTGGTTCTTCTGGTTCTTCCTCCGGCGTTCTCGTCCAGCATCTCCTCCGCGGCGTCTTCTGTCTTCTTCTCCTCGGGCCGCTCCGCACCCATGGCATGGGGGGGAGGCTCCCGCTCTTCTCTTCTTCTTTTCTTCTTTTCTTCTTTTCTTCTCTTCTTCTCTTCTTCTTCATTTTCTTCTCCGGGCCGCTCCGCAATCCATGCTGGCATGGAGGGAGGCTCCCGCTGTGTGACGGCGCTCCTCGTCTGACAGTTCTTAAATAACGGAGGGGGGCGGGGCCACCCGGTGACCCCGCCCCCCTCTGACGCACGGTGACTTGACGGGACTTCCCTGTGGCATTCCCCGTGACGTCACAGGGAAGTCCCGTCAAGTCACCGTGCGTCAGAGGGGGGCGGGGTCACCGGGTGGCCCCGCCCCCCTCCGTTATTTAAGAACTGTCAGACGAGGAGCGCCGTCACACAGCGGGAGCCTCCCTCCATGCCAGCATGGATTGCGGAGCGGCCCGGAGAAGAAAATGAAGAAGAAGAGAAGAAGAGAAGAAGAGAAGAAGAGAAGAAAAGAAGAAAAGAAGAAGAGAAGAAGAGAAGAGCGGGAGCCTCCCCCCCATGCCATGGGTGCGGAGCGGCCCGAGGAGAAGAAGACAGAAGACGCCGCGGAGGAGATGCTGGACGAGAACGCCGGAGGAAGAACCAGAAGAACCAGAAGAGCCAGAAGAACCAGAAGATGAAGCAAGATAGAAGAAAGAAGAAGCATTTAAATAAAGGAATTGTCAAAAACTGTCTCTTGTCATTTTTAACATTTTTGACACTTTTTTCGTGAAATGGTAGGGGTACTTATGTACCCCCTTACCATTTCACACAGGGGGGGGGCCGGGATCTGGGGGTCACCTTGTTAAAGGGGGCTTCCAGATTCCGATAAGCCCCCCGCCCGCAGACCCCCACAACCACCGGCCAGGGTTGTGGGGATGAGGCCCTTGTCCTCATCAACATGGGGACAAGGTGTTTTGGGGGGCTACCCCAAAGCACCCTCCCAATGTTGAGGGCATGTGGCCTGGTACGGTTCAGGAGGGAGGGGGGGCCGCACTCTCGTCCCCCCCTCTTTTCCTGCGGCCTGCCAGGTTGCGTGCTCGGATAAGGGTCTGGTATGGATTTTTGGGGGGACCCCACGCCGTTTTTTTTTTTTTTTTTGGCGCGGGGTTCCCCTTAAAATCCATACCAGACCTGAAGGGTCTGGTATGGAATTTAGGGGGAACCCCACGTCATTTTTTTTTTTAATTTTGGCCGGGGTTCCCCTTAATATCCATACCAGACCTGAAGGGCCTGGTATGGAATTTAGGGGGACCCCCACGTCATTTTTTTTTTTTTAATTTTGGTTCGGGGTTCCCCTTTGGGGAATTCCCATGCCGTTTTTATCAATGAACTTCTATGTGTATTGTCGGCAATGCAATAGCCGCGGGTAGTTTTAAATGAGTTTTTTCCTTCAAAATGTCATTTTGCTGTCAGACTGTTCTAAACACAGGAAACATGCGCCCCTTTACAGGCACACTATAGACACCCCCCAGGTACGAAATTTAAAGGGATATTACACTTTTATTGTTTGACTTTAAGCATTATTAAAATCACTGCTCCTGAAAAAACGGCCGTTTTTAAAACTTTTTTTTGCATTGATCCATGTCCCCTGGGGCAGGACCCAGGTCCCCAAACACTTTTTATGACAATAACTTGCATATAAGCCTTGAAAATTAGCACTTTTGATTATTCATGTTCGTGTCCCATAGACTTTAACGGTGTTCGCATGTTCGAACGAACTTTTTTCCTGTTCGCATGTTCTGGTGCGAACCGAACAGGGGGGTGTTCGGCTCATCCCTAATCATGATATGGGGCTGCATGTCAGGTAAAGGCACTGGGGAGATGGCTGTCATTAAATCTTCAATAAATGCACAGGTTTACATTGAAATTTTGGACACTTTTCTTATTCCATCTATTGAAAGGATGTTTGGGGATGATGAAATCATTTATCAAGATGATAATGCATCTTGCCATAGAGCAAAAACTGTGAAAAAATTCCTTGAAGAAAGACACATAAGGTCAATGTCATGGCCTGCAAACAGTCTGGATCTCAATCCAATTGAAAATCTGTGGTGGAAGTTAAAGAAAATGGTTTATGACAAGGCTCCAATCTGCAAAGATGATTTGGCAACAGTAATCAGAGAAGGCTGGAGCCAGATTGATGAAGAGTACTGTTTATCACTCATTAAGTCAATGCCTCAGAGACTGCAAACAGTTATAAAAGCCAGAGGTGGTGCAACAAAGTACTAGTGATGTGTTGGAGTGTTATTTTGTTTGTTTGTTTTTCAAGATTCCATAATTTTTTCCTCAGAGTTGTGTGATTCCATAATTTATTCCCTGTGCTTGTTCTATAAATCTAACTGTTACTGGCCACCACAATTATTTTTCTTGATTTCTTTTAGTGTTTCTTAAAGCCAGAAAGTTGCCATTTGAAATGCCTTTAGTTTTTGGTCATGTCTGTGATCTGCTTTTTTTCTACAATAATAAACAACTGAAGGAACATCCTCAGGGACTGGTGATTCCATCATTTTTGCCAAGGGTTGTATAGGGTGAAACGATGGCAGCTTTGTGCTGTATGCAGTGACATTTGCTCAGTCACTTACTGCATTCCTGGATATGGACACCCCCGGGGCTGCTGTGGTCTCTCCTACTCAGCCTGTGTGAACAAGTGTGGAGGAGTGGAGGAGGCAGCCACACCCCCTGCTCAGGCTGTCTCGGGATATATTGAAGGTCTCCAAGGGACAGTCTATCGTGATTAAATGAGAGGGGAGTCTTATAGGCAGCCTTCTCCGCACAGCTGATGCTCCTGCTGACTCCATCGACTTAAAAGCAGTACATGTTTACAAAGCTGCAAGGGGACAGGGAAAGTGCAGGGCCCCCCATGCAGCTGGGGCCCATGGGCAGTGCCCAGGGGTGCCCGCTCATTAAGACGGCCCTGGCACCAAGAGCGGGTGATGGGTCCTGTGTGACTCTGCTAAACTAGCGGGTCCCATAAAATAAGGTGCATCCAAATAGCGATTGCTGCCTATGTTTTCTAGGTGCTAATAAAAGAGAACTACCCACAGCTAAATTTCAAAACACATATTGCAGAGGGGCTCTCTGATCCAAAGCCTTTGATCCACAGGCCATGTCTGTACACCAAGTGCAAGTCTAAAATACCCTACAGGGAGCAACAGAGGTATAAGAGTATCATTCATCCCATGCTTGGCACCTTAGGGTCCCTCTGGGTATCAAGCCTCCCCAGTACCCCACTTCCATCTTGGTGATTGGGAGAAGTGATACACAGTATATACCTTTGTATTTATCTGTGTGATCCAGACATAACACTGTCATGTAACATTGTGCTATTTCCCAAAAGCACTAAGCCCAGTTATTATGAAGTATTTCAAAAGACTGGTCATGGCACATATAAAGAAGACCGTTAACTTTAAAGTAGACCCCCCATCAATGTGCATACGGACTAAACCGTTCCACTGCAGATGTTATCCAATCAGTAGATCACCTGGCACTGACTCGCTTGGAGAATAGGGTCACCATACATGTGACATTCTGGCTGTACAGTCTTTGCACAACGAACGTTAAATTCTATCAAATCTATGTAATATGAAAACCAACCTAATCTATCCAATCACTTTGTATTCAGTCTGGTGAACCTTTGCACTACATAGCACATCTAAAGGAGATTGTACAATCAGATTATAACATGTGTGCTAATGCCGCGTACACACGAGCAAACTTTTCGACCGGACTGGTCCGACGGTCTATCCGACGGACTTTCAGAGGACTTCCCCAACGAACAGACTTGCCTACACACGATCACACCAAAGTCCAACGGATTCCTACATGATGACGTACGACCGGACTAAAATAAGGAAGTTTATAGCCAGTAGCCAAAAGCTGCCCTAGCGTCGGTTTTCGTCCGACGGACTAGCATACAGATGAGCGGACTTTTCGACTTGATTCGAGTCCATCGGAAAGATTTGAAACATGTTCCAAATCTAAAGTCCGTCAGATTTTCAACCGAAAAAGTCCGTTGCAGGTCCAATGAAGCACACACAGTGTCAAATTGTCCGCCGGACTCTGTCCGTCGGACCAGTCCGGTCGAAAAGTCCGCTCGTATGTACGTGGCATAAGGATGCTTACGTTAGACTGTTTTATTTTAGAATTGTAGCTCTACCTTCAATACTATTAGATAAACTGACATTCTTTGGGATGAGCTCAGTTTTGTACAACTGGATACTGGATATTTTAACAAATAGGCCCCCATCTGTTAGAATTTACAGTATTTAATCCTCTTTCATCATTCTTAACACTGGTTTCCCTCAGGGGTGACTCTTGAGTCTCCTACTGTACACTTTGCTGACCTACGATTGCTTAGCTAAGTATCTGAGCAATTATATTGTGCCGTTAGTAGATAAAAGGGCAGTAGTGGGATTAATCACTCATTATGATGAGTTCATATACAGGCAAGAAGTGGAGAATTTAGAATTCAGGTTCAAAGTTAACAATCTTTCCATTAACATAAAGAAGACAAATAGATAGTTCTGGACTTCAGAAAGACTCTGGTAGTATCCCCTCTCCTCCCTATATTGGAGGTAAAGCTGTTGAAATGGTCAATTGCTTTAAGAGTACAGTATGTTACCTCAACATTTCGTATTCTTGATACGTGTTTGTTGTACCATATACTGTACTTGTGTTAAAAAGTATCCTGTTCTCTTTGTATTGCTTCCTTTGTGTGAAAGATCTGGTGATTCTACCACCCCACCCCCCCCCCCCAGCTTTCGTATTTCAGACTGGCCACATTAAGTATGAAAGCATATCCATTCCAGCATGGGCAGTATTCTGGCTGTATTGGGAGAACAGCCTGCCTGTCCTTCAATGATCAGATGCAGCTGAGAACAGAGATTATGTGATCACTTCTCAAATATAATCTCACCTGGAGCACCAATACAATTAGCATAGCGAAGAAGGCTTATTAAAGCAGTTGTAAACCGATGGACATTTTTTTTTCTTACCTGCAAGGCAAAGGTATACTGTGCTAGTATGCATCGCATACTAGCACATTATGTGAAACTTGCCTGAAAATGAAGCCTTCCAGAGATGCAATGTCATCGCTGGAGACAACTCCCATCTTTATGCGTCTTGCTTTCAGATTTGCGGTCTCCAGGTCTGTGACTGTCCAGAGTCATGATGACCTCACTCCCGTGCATGCGTGCGGGAGCCGCCGATCACAGCACACTGCTCTGAAGGAACGGCATGGGCGGCTGTTCCTTCAGGGCGCATGCGCCAGTGATGCGTCTGGCTAAATGTACAGTGAATATCTCCTAGAGATATTTACACTACCTATTGGTAAGCCTTATTATAGGCTTACCTATAGGTAAAATTCAAAAATGGAAGTTTACTTCCCCTTTAACACCGTATGATATGGTAATTGCTCTGCTGCAGGCAAACAGGAACTGCAGTGAATCGTAGACTGCCCAGAAGATTGTTGACAGCATAATGCCCATCATCAATAATATTTATAACAGTAGGAAGATGGCCAGGAAAAGAGAAGTATGTTTTTTTTAAAGAATTATACTTACCTAGGTGGATGCATCACCGGTCCGATGCTGCATCTGTCCCCTGGTGCCTCTAACACTGAGAACTGAGCAATTGAACATTGCCGATCACTCGGTTCTCACAGCTCTCTGAGCAGAGAGCTGGTGACTGTCAGTCAGCAGCTCTCTGCTTTGCCCCTCCTCGCTCACTGGAGTGTTGGGCTGTGGAGGGGGCAGGACCAGCCGACTCGGGCCTCTACAGCTCACTGAGAGGCTGAGCCAGGTGCCGGTCCAGGCATGTGGGCAAATCCCAACTCCATTGTCACAATCTTCTCTAAGCTACAGCCCGCTGTCTGCTGAAAATGGGTCACAGGAGTGCTGAACAAACTACACTCCTGTGATCCACAGGAAGAAAGACAGTCAAACAAGCTTTGGCTGTACTTCTCCTTTATTATTAAGAGGGACTCTTCCCATCCTGCGCATAGATTTTTTGTTAGTCTCCCTTTAGGTCAAAGGTTACTCAGCATCAGAGCTAGAACTACTAGGCTGAGGAACAGTTTATTCCTGTTGCTGTGATACTGACAAATTCTGAATCACCTTGAATTACTGCTTTTATATATTAGTATTTCTTTTCTAGGCATTGCTGCAAATTGAGATTTGTAATACTGCCCTTTATGATTGTTATTAATTGCAACAATATTTTTTGCATTTATATTCATGTTTACATGCTTACTTATTTTTATTTATTTGCAGTGGTTTTATTTGTGGTCACTTATTTGTTTTGTGCTGCAAAGACCCAAAGCAAATAATTCACTGGTTTTATTTGCTGTATACAATTGGTTTTAAGATGCTTTTGCTACTTTTTTTAAATACTCATGGTCTTGCTCCTTCCACTTCACTATCACAATCCTTAGAACCCTTAGATATCTAAATGATAGCTGGTTATCAATAATATCTGCCTTGAGAGAGAGACATGAACTTTCCACTACTATAATTCCAACTGCTGAAATGTCCATGACACTATGCTTATTTAAGAAAAAGCTTAAAAAAGTAGTTTTATATTCATTTAGACACAAAATGAAAAACCCACCAATCAGTATGCAAGTCCCAAATAATAATGAAGTATGCGTCTCCTGAGATACCTGTAATGCTGTATCGTTTTGTTTGAAAGCTCCCCTGTTTTTGGTGGACCAAAATACATTTGTTAAGCCATTTTCAGTTAGGTCCAGATTCCTTGTTTGCTCTTTTGCAAAATAATGCATCCTACCCAATCCTATGCTACTGCTGGACTGGGCCAAGTGCTCACAATTTTTACAATTCCACCCTTAAAATCTTTGCACATTGAGGGACATAAGGGATTTGGTTTACAAAACAAGTAGAGGATGTTCAAATGAATATTAATGCATATTTTACTGAAAACAAAGATATAAAGAAGGTAAGTACATATTAGACCTTTAACATACCTCCTTCAATGTCTGTCTAAATCTTTGAACTAAGCGCATGAGCTTTGGATGTCATTGTATGGTCATACAACATAGTACTAATATATTGCACCAAAATTGCAGATCATCACGATTGCAATCAATTATATATGTATGCATAAAGATAAATGAACAAATATATACAATTCTTTCACTTTTCCTGTTTAGAAAAGCCTTAAATAAGTAGTTTTTCAGCATTTAGGGCAAGAGATGAGGGCGTATCTAAAACATTCTTTTTTAAGCAATTTTCACTTATTAACAAGAAACAAAACACTAAGCTTTTCCCTTTTGTTTTTCATAGCTTGAAGCAAATGAGCAGTAACAAAAGGTCAATATAAGCCTAACAATTGTAACCTTGGATTATGTTTGACCTCTGGGATGATGCTCATCTTAAAACACAGCAATTCCCCTATCAACAAGCCAAAAAAATACCTCTGGGAATAAAAGGTTATTTTGTCAACCACCTGTCATTGCAAAGAAAAGACCCTTCTTATAAGCTCCTGAAAAGTGACATAAATAACAAAAACATGCATTTCCAACAACATTGTTTTTTAAACTCGTTTGTCAAAATATTAGATGTGTAAGATATAATTTTTACCCATTACAATGCTATGTCTTAAAACAAAACACAACTACAATAACTTGCTAATTGGAAAAAAGTTTGGGTATGACATCATCATCTTTATATGTTGGATTGTGCCTATGGGAGAAAATCCATGTGCATTTACTTAGGGTACTTGAGCAGTTCTCACAATATTTTTAACGGTTGTAAAGTTACAAATAAGCATTGCAGCTCCCATGCCCTCAAAAAAAGTATTCCATCTGGTGCCCAGAGAATACATTAATAGACAATCCAGCACAGTCTCAAGAGATGGAAAAAGGAAAATATACTTCAAACAACAATTTTTTGTGGGACTTTTTCTCACCTTCTACTTCTACTTTGTTTTAAATCCCAACAACTCCCAATGACAATGTGTGTACTTCCTAAACTGAGTTGGACAAGTCCAATCTTTTGAACTGTCCTTAACCCCTTGGAGCCTGCGCCTCCCAGCCCTTTAAGAGGTTTATGATGCCGGGAGGTGGGGCAGGGTTTATGATCTTGTGACTGCTGTGATTGGCTGTCACGGCGGTCACATGATCAGAAAGCTCCCGATTGCAAGCAGCGATTGGGAGCTTTCTGTTAGCCCCGGTAACTGTACTGGGAACAAGCAGGGTGCGTGCTCTCAGCACAGCTGTATTTGCAGCAATGCTCGCAAATATGGGGCCGCTCGGCGCTAAGGCCCACCCGCTGAGAGGCGCCAAGAGGTTAAAGTGTAACTAAAGGTAAAACATTTTTATAGATTTAGACTAGATTCCTCTAGATTAGAGTAGGGAGGACTTAGAACATTTATCAGGTTGCTATTGCTGTATGTGCCTCCCTTAGGGAGACTCACCCTCTCTTTTTTGCCCTTTTTACTGTTAACACCAAGAAAAAAAGTGAAAGAAAATCGCACATTTTGGGTTGTCACTACAGGTGTAGAGGAAAAATCTTCCCACGGGGGCATTAATTATGGTGACAACCAGAGAGTCCCTCCTTTTTGAGAGGTTTCCTCTGACTTCCTGTGGGCTAGTAAGGAAAGGGATATTTTTTCAATGAGATACAGATGGAAAAAAAAGACAGGAGTTATAACTCTCCTTCATTCTACCCAAAATTAAAAAAATATTTTGCCTTTAGTTCTACTCTAATATCTAGAAACTCTGATTGATGTTAGGTTTTCTGCAAAAAGTTTGAAATTGTTCAGGGTTTCTAGGGTTCGTATAAATATGAATGAATGTATGATGGTAAAAATAAATAAACAAAAAGTGATCAGAGGGAAGGATTCAGAAAACCACAGATGACAAAGATATAATTGTCATGGCTTTATTGAATTATTATAGCTAGTTATATAGTGTTGACAATGTATTCAATATTTTACAGTTTGTATGTTCACATCCTCAAAGAGCTTACAATCTAAGGTCTCTACCTCATAAACAGCATGTCTTTTTTAGTATAGGAAGAAATCCACACAAGCACATATCAACTCAGTGCCTGTAAAGTGTTAGCTAGGATTTAAACTTAGGACCCTAGTGCTACAAGGTTGATGTGCTAACCACTAAGCCACTGTACTGTGCCGTTGAAGCTAGTATTAGACTTGCAAAGCTCTCTATATAGTAGTTTTGTCTTAAAAATGAAACAGAAAAAGTAAAGTAAATGAAAAAGTGAGTAACATATGGAGAGCAAAGTGTACATAAAGCCTCTGTGTCATACAAATGATAGATGTTGGCTTCCCAAAGCATTAAATCTCAGAAAAGTATGATTTTCACCAGAGTCTCTGATGAGCACCTATGGATTTTACTGTGTCACACACAAGTCAAAGTCCACCAGGTTCTATCCATTGTTTATGTACAAACAGTCCAACGCCAAATTAACAAGCAAAGACCACATAAAAAAAACAAGAAATGGTCAAGCGGGGCAACATAATAGCACTTTTATTGAAGTGGTCCTTTGAGTACTAGCCTGTATTACACCTTTATTGCTAATCCATTTTTCAATTCCCACTATTGTTATACTTTGACTGACAATTACTTGGCAATGCAACACTGTATCCACATTAATTTCATACCTTTTTTTAAATCACATCGAATTTTCTTTTGGTGATATTTACAGTAATAATCACATGTTTTTATGTTTTTGCTATATAAAGAAAAAAAGACTAAAAAGAAAAATGCCAGGATGGTACAAAAAAGAAGTAAAGGGAAATCTGTTTAACAGAGCCCAGGATAGTGGACAGGGACTCCAACCTTTCCCCATTCTATCCAAAATTAAAGAAAATCTTTGAGTATAGATACACCTATAGGCTCCCCCGTCGTCCCCCCAGTGTAGGCCACATAGTAGCCTTGCTACAGTACTTTACACATTAATATTGTTCAGTTTGCTGCTTTATTAAACTATTTGATACTGTTCCCAGTCTCATGGATTAAAATCTCAAATCATCCCTTCTTGACACACAGTAAACTGCTATGTCCTGTAGTAACATAGGATTCAGGGAAAAAAAAATTCCCACTGTGTGGCACAGGACACATCCAGAGGTGTTGAATAGTAAAGAGGCTAACTACAGTGGCTGCAGCTCTTGAGACATGCATTTCACTTGCTGAAGACAAAACTGAAGGGAAAATGCCCCAAGAACAAGCAGGAACTGAAGACAGTTGCAGTAGAGGCCTGGCAGAGCATCACCGGGGATGAAACCCAGTGTCTGGTGATGTCTATGCGTTCCAGACTTCAGGCTGTAATTGACTACAAAGGATTTGCAACCAAGTATTAAAAAGTGAAAGTTTGATGGATGATTGTTAATTTATCCCATTACTTTTGGTCCCTTAAAAAGTGTGAGGCACATATACAAACTGTTGTAATTCCTACACCGTTCACCTGATTTGGATATAAATACCCTCAAATTAAAGCTGAAAGTCTGCAGTTAAAGTACATCTTGTTCATTTCATTTCAAATCCGTTGTGGTGGTGTATAGAGCCAAAAAGATTAGAATTGTGTCAATATCCCAATATTGATGGACCTGACTGTAGCTCTTTCATTGCAGAGAACTGCATTTAGATTGCAGGGAACTGTCATTTTTTTAGAAGAATGACAGGGTTGTTCCAAGTTAAAAGCTAAAAAACACAAAAACTTTTGAAGTTTTTACAAATGCATTCTTATTTCTTCATAACATGTACAGTATAAAAAGCATACAGATGCTGACATGTTGCAGCCAAACCTGACATTTTTCATAGCCAAGTTTCAAGTCACACTGACAGTGGATCAAGCCATCATGGTAGAGTAGGGAAGGTGCACCTTTTGTGTGTCTATATTGCAGCAAACCTGCAACTTTACCCTTTAGGCACAGTAATGCCGTGTACACACGACCAGTTTTGCCGTCGGAATACACTCTGAAGGTTTCTTCGATGTAATTCCATTCACGCGGTCTTACCTACACACCGTCAAACCAAAGTCCGTCCAAAGTCCGACCGTCCAGAACGTGGTGACGTACAGCACGTATGACGGGACTAGAAAAAGGAAGTTCAATAGCCAGTAGCCAATGGGTTCCGTCTCGTACTTGCTTCAGAGCAAGCGTCGTTTTTGGTCCGTCAGAACAGCATTCAGACGAGCGGTTTTCCCAATAGGAATTGGTTCCGTTGGAAGTATTTAGAACATGTTCCATTTCTAGGTCCGTCAGAATCTTCGAAAAAAAGTTTGATGAGGCACACACACGATCATAATAGACGATGAAAAGCTTCCGTCGGACTTTTTCTGTCGGACATTCCGCTCGTGTGTACGTGGCTTTAAGGTTTGCTTTGATATCTTTCAGACTTCTTACACCAGGTTTCAGTTTCCAGGAATTTGAAGTCTTTTTCCTCCAACACTCCAACACAGATTAGACTAGATCATTTCACATTGTGATGATGTTGGGGTTCTTTCATTGGAACTATTATATACAGTGCCTAGAAAAAGTATTCATACCTCTTGACATTTTTCACATTTTGTCATGTTACAACCAAAAATGTAAATGTATTTTATTGGGATTTTATGTGATACAACACAAAGTGGCACATAATTGTGAAGTGGAAAGAAAATGATAAATGGTTTTCACATTTTTTTGCAAATAAATATCTGAACAGTGTGACATGCATTTATATTCAGCCCCCTTTACTAAAATCTAGTGGAACCAATTTTTCAAGGCACTGTATACACTCACCGGCTACTTTATTAGGTACACCTATTCAATTGTTTGGTAACACAAATTGCTAATCAGGAAATCATATGGCAGCAACTCAATGCATTTAGGCATCTAGACATGATGAAGATGACTTGCTGAAATTCAAACCAAGCATCAAAATGGGGAAGAAAGAGGATTTAACCACTTCAGCTCTGGAAGGTTTACCTCCCTTCCTGACCAGGTCATTTTTGCGATACGGCACTGCGTTACTTTAACTGACAATTGTGCGGCGTGCAACACTGAACCCAAATAAAATGTATGTCCTTTTTTTCCCGCAAATAGAGCTTTCTTTTGGTGGTATTTGATCACCTAGGAGGTTTTTATTTTTTGTGCTATATGCAAAAAAAGACTGCCAATTTGGTAAAAAAAAATAAACAATATTTTTTATTTTCTGCTATAAAACATTTCCAATAAAAAAATGTAAAAAATCGAATTTCTTCATCAATTTAAGAATATGTATTCTGCTACATATTTTTGGTAAAAAAAATCCCAATACGTGTATATTGTTTGGTTTGCACAAAAGTTATAGCGGCTGCGAACTATGGGATATTTTATTTATTTATTTTTATTTATGTTTCTTTACTAGTAATGGCGGCGATCAGTGACTTATAGGGGGACTGCGATATTACATGGGACAAATCGGACACTAGTGATACTTTTGACACTTTTTGGGGACCAGTGAAACTAATACAGTGATTAGTGCTAAAAAATATGCACTGTTACTGTACTGACACTGGCAGGGAAGGGGTTAACATCAGGGGCGATGAAGGGGTTAAATGTGTTCCCCAGGAGTGATTACTAACTGTGTGGGAGGTACTTTGATTGGGGGAATGTAAAGATCCGTGTTACTGCTTAGCAGGAACACAGGATCAGCACATTCCCCTCTGCCTTGTTTACATAAGCGTTCTGCCTTGTTTACATGAGCTGACCATCGTTCTGCCTTTCTCCTGAACGATTGGCGCATCCCAGTGAACCACGGGTCCACCGGGCCTGCTGATTGGCCCACAGTGGGTGGGCATCACCGGCGGCCGCGCTTGCGCACCCCAGACATAGAAGAGTCAGATCACGTACTAGGTATATCTGCGTGGGGAGGTCGTTAAGCAGTTAAGTGACTTTGAACGTGACAGGGTTGTTGATGCCAGACAGCAGTTATGTGGAGGAAAATGCCTTGTTGATGTCACAGGTCAAAGGAGAATGGGCAGACTTGTTTGAGATCATAGTAAGGCAACATTAACTCAAATAACCACTCATTACAATCAAGGTATGCAGAATACCATTTCTGAACACACAACACATCAAACCTTGAAGTAGATGGGCTACAGAAAGCAGAAGACTACTCCAGGTTCCAGTCCTGTCAGCTAAGAACAGGAAACTGAGGTTACAATGAATGAATGGATAAAAGACTTGTATAGCACTACAAATGTGAACTGAATCGCCTCAAGGCGCTGATCCATCCTGAATTGTCCTGCATATTAGAAGAGGTGGGTCTTGAGTTTTTTTCTGAAGGCCCAATGGTTTTCTTCTATGCGGATGTTAGTGGGTAGAGTGTTCCATAGTCGAGGTCCTTGGACTGCGAATCGTCATTCTCCTTTTGATTTGTAGCGGATGCGGAGGAGGTTTTGGTTGGTTGAGCCGAGGCTGCGATTGGGTGTGTAGTGTTTTATTTTCTCGCAGAGGTATTGAGGAGTATTTCCTCAGGCTCACCAAAATTGGACAATAGAAGATTGGAAAAACTTTGCCTGGTCTGATGAGTCTCGATATCAGCTGTGGCATTCAGATGGTAGGGTCAGAATTTGGCATAAACAGCATGAAAGCATGGATGCACCTTTGCGATGTGGTGGAACGGGATATTCACATCATAGATGTACAGCCGAGAAATCTGCAGAACCTGTATTTTTCTATCATGTCAATGTGAGCCACATCTCAGATGAATGTGTCCAAAACCTTGTTGAAGAATTAAGGCAGTTCTGAAGGCAAAAGGGGGTCCAACCAGGTACTAGTAAGGTGTAGGTAATAAAGTGGCCTGTGAGTGTGTATATATATATATATATATATATATATATACCTCATAGACATAGCCCTTTATTTAAAGAGAGGAGTATGCGGGTATACAGACTGTGGCACTCAGTAACCAATCAGGAATCACCTTTATTACAATGATATGTGTCACTAATTTAAACCACAGATCACTAAGATAAGCTTCATTTCATTGTTGAAAAAATGTGTTTGAATATAATAAAGATTCAAGAAAAAACAAACAGGTAAAATGTAAATGTCTTTCTTTCTGCACAGTTTATGGTCATGGTGAAGAGTTGCAGATTTGAGAGGTTGCTTCCTATTGCTGCCTTAATATTGAATACTGTATGCTTTCAAATAACATCACATCACAAAGTGAAAATACTTTATAGCCTTGTGGAAACTGATATCAACATTTAGCTCCAGAGTTTGTGTTTCACTTTAACAGTATTTTTCAGGCTGTGCCATTTAAAATTGCTTGTGTGTACTGATGAGCTGTAAGCTGAACAACTGCAGCATTCCCTGATGTACATCACTGCCAAGAAAGCATTGACATTAACAGGTGTTCAACTTTCAATACTTGAAGATGGTTTAGGATTTCTGCAGTCCAAGAGGCAAA
Source organism: Aquarana catesbeiana (assembly GCF_042186555.1). Taxonomy (NCBI): domain Eukaryota; kingdom Metazoa; phylum Chordata; class Amphibia; order Anura; family Ranidae; genus Aquarana; species Aquarana catesbeiana. Next base: position 180,730,798 of record NC_133326.1, read on the forward strand.
CATATATAGGACAACTCCGGATATATGGAGATAAATAGTCTACTTACATAGTGCTATGTAGTGTCTAAATAGTATACTCATTTTTATGTGTGGCCTCATCAAAAAATGCACCGCAAAAGCAATATAACAGAAATTCAGAACATTTTTATTTTTTTAAGAATTATCTCTAAAAGCTCTCAATATCTTTTGTGCAGACAAACATTTTTAACATTAAGGTGGTGTAAAGTGAACCTGATATGATGAAAAAAGTAGCCGAAATTACACATTTACCTAATAGCAGGCAAAATAAGGTTATTTGTGAAAAATAGTTCATATACTGTATGCCCATAGGGTTCTTTATCCCAGATGCACTATATACAGATACAGTACCCATTTGGAGCCCAAGCTGGATGATCTGGCATGCTTCTAAAATCCTGTTATACAAAGTGTACCTCATGTGGCCTAGAGAGGCATGAGCTTTGCAGTGTGGGATGAAGAGGGTAAATGTGTTGATTTACACCTAGCCTTTAAATGACATAATTCCTTTGCATTGCCAACATAATATTAAGGCAAAATATGTTGATGTGTATTTAAATCCAAAGATAATTAATTCCATGAATGAAAATTAGCAAAAGGAACAATAATGACAGAGTGCCAATTGAACACATTTCATCCATTTATTTAACTCCTCGGAAACATATCAAACACAATTTTTTGAGAACCGTAACTCTGTATATAGAAGTGTGATGACTGGGATAGTTGTCCAAAGGCCTTCAGAACTTGAGAGAACGCAGGAAGACTGGGGAACATTTGGCTTTTGGAACTGAGCATATGGTGCATCTTTCTGCCTTTCAACTTATTGATTCTGTTTGAACTAGGAGAACATTTCAAATGTGTGAAATTTGATACAAGATTGTTCTGAACTGCTTATTTATTGGAGTTTGGGAACTAAGGATTCCTCATGAAGAACTATGTTAATGACCAAACAAGAGGATGCTCTTACATTGATGTTATCAAAATCTGTAAGATTTATAGAAACATGCTGATAATAATAATGGCAACTAACATCTTTAGGAAACTTGTGCATTGTTGTTATGTAATATGTTATTTAAAAAAAAACTAATTCGTTTTTAAACAGTATTATTTTACTGTAAAATTCCTTCTATCCTATTTAGAGCATATCATCATCATCTTAATATTATTCTGCTGTAAATATGTGGTAAAAAAAAAAGTTTTTTTTTTTCAGTTACCTGTCTTTTTTGGCATAATAGTAGTTTTCAGACATGACAAAGCTAGTGGAGGTTTTTTTTTACTTTGTTTTTTTGTCAGAGTATATATTTGTATTTGTCCCAAGCATTTTGAATCCACCTACTGTTGACTGACTTACATACAAAAGAGTGAGAATAAAAGGAATAACTCAAAACAACCAATTAGATTGCAGTCTTAAGCAACTTTGTGAAAGATGTGTATGTTTGGCTTATTAAAAACATACATCCAGCATTTTATTATTTTCTAGAAATGAGTGGTCTTTTATAGACTTTCAGATTAGGAAATCATCTTAGGACAAGGTTACTTCCAAATTCATGTGATTTATCTCTAATCTCAGTAAAATCAGTCTGTATATGCAGTAAAGCATGCTTGTTATAATCACTGTGGAACCTAAGGGGTTAATCCTCTGCAATGTGTAAAAAGGCTGCTTAATCCTGTCTTCTCTGATCCTCCCCTTCTTTTACTGTCACCAATCTATCTGCTGATAGAACAGAGCCTTGGAGGCACTCTGCACATGCTCACTTTAGTGTGTATAGCTAGAGATTTTTTTTTCTTTGGTAGGGTGCATGTGATCAGCAAAAGGGACAATCAACATTGTACAGATAGAGGGTCAGGAGTAATGCAGCCTCATAGGACAGTCAGAGCAGAATGAAAACTCCTCCTACAAGCTTTAACCAGTGCTCGGCTGGACACGGATAGAAGTCACAAGACTGTTATAAACTGCTAAAAGTTATTTAGCCATTTATATTTACTGCAATAATTGCATTTGTATGTTTTATGTACTGTGGGAGACCAGATATAGCGAATGCAGGGTCACGGGTTTAGTAAAATTTAAGATCATGGTCAGGTTCTAATGTTATTACTAGGGCTGGGGTTGGGTGTGTTTGGATCCTAGTCCAAACCTACCTGAGTGAGCCCATCATAAAGATGTCACATGTAGTGTGCCAATCATATACTGCCAAGGCATTCTCCACCCAGCAGCTGCAGTTACACAGGGGGCATGTATACGTATGGCTGTGGGAGGGAGAATGCCTCAGCTGGTTATGACTAGCCTGGTATATTTCACAGCTTCCTGATGGGCTCACTCAGAAGGGTTCAGAATAGGATCCAAATACACCTAAGCTTATCCTTAGTTATCACCACTCTAACTGCATACTTCTCCTATAACAACCACCTCCTTCATAAAAATGTATGTGCCACATAGAGTTGGGTGAACGGTTCAGGCCGAGCAAAAGATTGGCCCGAACATTGCCTGTTCGCCCCTTTCGGCGAACTCGTGAATTTGCAGGGCATTCGGCGGGTGTTCACTCTGCCGAATGCCCTGCAATGCACTGCACAGTGCATTCTGAGCACTGATTGGGCAAAGCTTTGCCCAATCAGGGCACAGTGAATAGCTGGTTGTTAAGGAGCGAGCCATGGAGACTTAACAGCCAATGAGTCACTAGCTGTCAATGGGCTTCCCCGCTGACAGCTGAAAAGAAAAAAACATTACCGGCAATTAAAAAGTGTAAAAAAAAAAATGTTGCCAAAATGTTTTAAAAAAGACGTGAGGTCCCCCAATATCTATACCAGACCCTTATCCGAGCATGCAGCCTGGCAGGCCAGGAAAGGGGGGATGAGCGAGCACCACCCCTCCTGAACCATACCAGGCCATATCCCCTCAACATGGGGCTCAACAAGAACCTTGTCCCTATGTTGAAGACAGACAAGAGCCTCATCCCCACAACCCTGGGCTGTGGTTGTGGAAGTCTTGCAGGTAGGGGGCTTATCAGAATTTAACAAAGGGGCCCCCAGATCCCCCCCATGAGAAAGATTATGGGGTACATAGTACCCATACCTATTCACCAAAAAAGTGTCAAAAAGTAAAAAAAACTCAGACAGTTTTTGACAATTCCTTTATTTAAAAATGTACCATGTAGATCCATCGTCGATCACTCTGTCTGCTGCCAACGCACACCTGAAAAAGAAAAAAAATGTCCAGTAAGGCAAACCACCAAATGCCTCCTCCGCAGTTTGACAGCTCTTTTATAGATAGGGGCGGAGCCCCCTGGCAATGTCTCCTGTGACACCACCCCTTTTGATGTCACTGACCAGTGCATGCTAGGTCGGTGATGTCATAAGGGGCGGTGCCACCATGTGATTTCACCAGGTGGCCCTGCCCTTACCTATATAAGAACTGTCAAATTTCAAGCCAGGCATTTGGCGGTTTGCCTTAGTTGACAGTGTAGCGATTTTATTTTTTAATTTTTTAAGGCCGGCGGTGGTGGCGGGGTTGTGTTTGACAATAGATTTACATCGGGGGACACTGTTTTTTATTTTTTATTTTTTAATAAAGGAATGGTCAAAAACTGTCTGTTTTTATTACTTTTTGACACTTTTATGGTGTATGGGTAGGGGTACTATGTATCCCATACTCCTTCACATGGGGGGGAGGGATCTGATAAGCCCTCTGTCCACAGACTCCAACAACCACAGCTCGGGATTTTGGGAACGTTACTATTGTCCACATTAACATGGGGACAAGGTGCTTTGAGGTGGGGGGACAAAGCACCAAAGCACCCACTACCCCATGTTGAGGGCATGTGGCTTGGTATGGTTCAGAAGGGGGGCGATCACTCGCCCCCCCTTTCCTCGCCTGGCAGGCTGTGTGCTCAGATAAGGGTCTGTTATGGATTTTTTTTTTAAATGGTGTGGCAGGCTAAGAAAAGGGAGGGGGGATAAGCAAGCGCCGCCCCCCCTCCTGAACCAGACCACATGCCCTCAACATGGGCATTCCAGACCCAAAGGACCTGGTATGGATGGGGGGGCCCATGCCGTTTTTCTAAACATTTTTTTATTGCCGGCAATGGTATTGTATTTCTGGCAATGTAAATGTAATTTCATGCATTTTGTTTTCTTTAGAAATGTCTTTTTTTTCCTGCAGCATGCTACAGATGCACCACTTTACAGGCAGACTAATGTGACCCCCCAGGCACTATATGTAAAGGAATTTAAAGTAATTTTTCATTTTTATTGTTGCACTTTAAACATCATTAAAATCACTGCTCCTGTAAAAATCTTTTTTTTTTAAATGTTTGCATTGATACATGTCCCCCAGGGCAGTACCCATACCCTTTTTATGGCCAATTACTTGCATATAGGCCTTCAAAATGGGGACTCAAGTTCAGGGGTCAGTTCGGTGTCAGAACTTTTTTCTCTGTTCAGGAGTTCTGGTGCAAACCAAACAGGGGGGTTGGCCCATCTCTAGTGCCACATAGGTGCCCCTTGGACTCGTGCTAGACTATTGTATCTGATCATGAATGAGGATGCAGTTAAAACAGGGAATATAATTAAGAAACAAATTCAAAACTAAGGCATAGGTTAGGAAGAAGCATAAAACAAAGCCAAATCACAAACCAGGAACATTACTCCACAAGGCTGAAGAATAGGTTAGCTTGTGAGAATAAAATGCAACCATTCCCTTTGCAGAACCTTTGAGGATAAGTTGCTTACATGAATATCTACAGCTTTTACTTCCAAAGGCATGGAGTCCAAAATTAAAAGATAATAGGTAAGGAGATAAAATGTAACAAGAAGAAAAATATTACAGCGCACACATGCAAAAAAACATTCACCTCCAGCAAGGCTAGTTTAAAAACACATAAACATTCTCAAAAAGACATTTTCAAAAATATGGGGATTTGGTCACACCATATTGCTATATGGTGCTAAGCCCACTTACTGCGTCAAAGTACCCCATGATTAGTGGGTCCTACACTATCCATAGATTTGTGAGATCCTGCTTCTCTGAACCATGAGAGCTACACTCTTCTATATGGGAGAATCTTGAGGTCTCCACCTATGACACATGTGGATACTAATGAGAGGTACTTAATGAGGGGGTAGGGTGCTCCTATCCCAAAAGGATTTAGTCAGAATCCATACAATACAAAAACAAGATATTTGGGGGGCACACCTTCTCATTAAAGCTGGTGCAGCCATAAGACCATACAATAGAAGAAAAATATTACAGCGCACACATGCAAAAAAACATTCACCTCCAGCAAGGCTAGTTTAAAAACACCTAAACATTCTCAAAAAGACATTTTCAAAAATATGGGGATTTGGTCATACCATATTGCTATATGGTGCTAAGCCCACTTACTGCGACAAAGTACTCCATGATTAGTGGGTCCTACACTATCCATAGATTTGTGAGATCCTGCTTCTCTGAACCATGAGAGCTACACTCTTCTATATGGGAGAATCTTGAGGTCTCCACCTATGACACAAGTGGACACTAATGAGAGGTACTTAATGAGGGAGTAGGGTGCTCCTATCCCAAAAGGATTTGGTCAGAATCCATACAATACACAAACAAGATATTTGGGGGGCACACCTTCTCATTAAAGCTGGTGCAGCCATAAGACCATACAATAGAAGAAAAATATTACAGCACACACATGCAAAAAAACATTCACCTCCAGCAAGGCTAGTTTAAAAACACCTAAACATTCTCAAAAAGACATTTTCAAAAATATGGTGATTTGGTCACACCATATTGCTATATGGTGCTAAGCCCACTTACTGCAACAAAGTACCCCATGATTAGGTCCTACACTATCCATAGATTTGTGAGATCCTGCTTCTCTGAACCACGAGAGCTACACTCTTCTATATGGGAGAATCTTGAGGTCTCCACCTATGACACAAGTGGACACTAATGAAAGGTACTTAAGGGGGGAATAGGGTGCTCCTATCCCAAAAGGATTTGGTCAGAATCCATACAATACACAAACAAGATATTTGTGGGGCACACCTTCTCATTAAAGCTGGTGCAGCCATAAGACCATACAATAGAAGAAAAATATTACAGCGCACACATGTAAAAAAAATTTACCTCCAGCAAGGCTAGTTTAAAAACACCTAAACATTCTCAAAGAGACATTTTCAAAAATATGGGGATTTGGTCACACCATATTGCTATATGGTGCTAAGCCCACTTACTGAGACAAAGTACCCCATGATTAGTGGGTCCTACACTATCCATAGATTTGTGAGATCCTGCTTCTCTGAACCATGAGAGCTACACTCTTCTATATGGGAGACACATGTGTTAATTAGGCCTATAACTTAATCCAAGTCAGTAGAAACACAAAACGTATTGCTCCAATAACACATTTATCATTAGATATAGATTAAGTCTACTTACAATCTCATTAAGGTAAAAATGTAATCCACAAAGCAATAAGCATGTACAAAGTGCAAAGCAACCAGTCATATTATATGTTAAATAATATGATCCTAGTTTACTGAAATCTGGTTGGCTATCTTGCACATCTATTGTTGTTTGCACTGGTTTACTAAAAAATCTCTAAATCTTACATTATTCACATAAAGTGTCACACTGCATTTGAGACAAAACTTTTTGCTTTTATATATTTTAGCCTAGGCTTGCCATGAATATATCACTTCCAGTCAATGAACACTCTGCCATCTGGATATCCCCATCCAGCAGATGGGAGAAAAGTCAGTGTGTATATATAGTATTCGATTTGTTACTGAAAGTGATAATCTTCAATTAATGAATATTTAACAGCTAGGGTCAATGCTGCAATTTGCTTAATCATTTAATGTCTCATTTGCTACAAATGTTATTTTTGAAGTCAGAATAACTGGAGATTATTAGGAAAATAAAATGATACCGTACTCATTTACAGCTCGTTCAAACAGATTTATTTATGCTTGTTGCATCATTGTTAGTACCTCATCACTTACTATTTATTCTTTATGCTCTTATACATGTAATTTCATGCAATTTCTTTTTCACAAACGGAAATTATTATAAATTGTTGCTCTTTGGTTAAGAATTACAGAGCAGTATAAATAATAATGACAATTAATAAAAAAGAGTTTATAGGTGGTTTGTGACTTATTCCAGATTTTAAAATAAAAATAGGTGTTGTTAAAAGGTTTATTACTTTTGTACTTTCACCTCTCTCTCTCCAATGAGAGCGCCAAACAAACATCCAAGAATCCAAGGTAATATAATGACAAAATTGATTCACAGCAAAAAAGAGTCAATATGTTTTGAGGGCCAAACACACTCTCCATTCATCAGGGCTCAAAGGGGAACTTCACCCAAAAGGGGAAGTTCGACTTGTCTGCCTAACCCGACTCTTTGGGTGGGGGCGGGGTACTTGGTTTAGACAAGTACCCACTTCCAAAACTGCCCAGATCACTGTGGCGATCGAATAGAAGTTAATCACATCACAGGTCCTTGAAGACTGTGGGACAGATCACAAAGTGCAGCGCGGCTCGCTTGTGCAGTGGGGGAATCTGTCTGTAAAGCCACAAGGCCGGTTTCTTAGTTAAGATGCCAGTGTATGGACCCGAAGCCCATTTAAAAATCGGCTCGGTTGAGGAGAGTGCTGGATCCTAGGTACGTTTCTTTATATTAAAAGTCAGCAGCTGCGGTATTTGGAGCTGCTGACTTTCATTTTTTCTTTAAGAATTCTGACTGTGTTTAAATAGACAGGTGAGAAGATACCAAATAAAACTGCACTATTATTTATATTTATATAGTTACAAATTGTCCAATGTGTTCTGCTACTGACCAGTATTTAATATAAAAGCACTTGATTTTTTCTGAAGATTTTTCAAAGAAGTATTTACAAATGGGGGATAGATAACTCTCATAAGAGTTAGCATAATCGGTGATTTGATTTTATTGCTAATGCATGTATAGCCAACATATTTCATCATCTACACCTCTGTCTTACAACATTGATGCTTCAGTAGTAGTAACCAGCAGTTTTATAGTATTGATGGAATTCTACAATTAGTCAATAATTAAAAATAGGAATGCTTTTAAACTGTTCTTTTCTGAACATCAGCTTACATAAAGAACTGGGGGATCTGTACTACAAGACATAAATAAATTTATAAAATTAACACACTGCAAGAAAAGATAATTTAATATGTTAGAGCAATGCCAATTTTATTTAAAAGGCGAGTGCACCTTGGGTTCAGATGCCTCCATTGTCCTCCACAACAGCCTATAATAACTTATACCAAATGTAACAGCATGCAAATAGTTGATTCGGTTGCCAATTTACAATGTGAGCTTGACCATGGCCAGTGTAGTGATCCTCTTCTTCAACACTCTCAACACTTACTTTAAAATCAAGTGCTTCTGACGACATTTGTCAACTTCTCTGATTCATTGCATGTGATGGGAATGAGTGTTATTTTTTATGGTGTCTTCCTAAGCATTCACCAATTTTCAGGGTATGTAAGATTGTCAGAGAAAAGGATCACTTGATGGGCATTTGCAAAAATTGTGTCAGGTGGTGCTTGTAGCATAACCGATTCTTGTATTTTCTGAGGAGGTTGAGATGGGAGTTTGGCAGAATTCACACTATGTTCTGCAAGGTACAGTCATTCTTTAACTGTAGATGGCTAACCTACTGGTATACTACTATTTGTATGAGTAATAACATTCTAACTTTCTACTGATCATAGTGTTTAAAAAAAGAAAGTAGTCAGATTATTACACACGGCAATTGTAAATTCCTATTTATGACAATGTGGAATGATCTTTATTATTCTTAAAGCATGTTTTATTACAACAAATGTCTGGAGCCTACCCCCCCCCCCCTATTTTTTGGGTTTAGTGATTTCATGTTATCTCCTTTTTGCAATCTTGGTAGTTTCCATAGACCCAGAATTCTGTGTCTATTGCTAAAAATCTTTCCAGTTCGATTTGTGCTGCCCTCTGTCCTTGTGCTTCTTTCACACCCCACCATGGTGGCCTTAGTTTCCAGGTAGCAAGAAATGCTTTTTGCTTTGCTTCCTAGAATGCGCTGCCCACAATTGCCAATATGATCCTATAGGAGCAGACTTATTTAATCTATCAGAGACTCATTTCTTCCTCAAACTTGTTGGTGTCAGACAGGGCTGCGTTCTGTGTGAGGCAGAGAAACTGATTGACAGCTCCAGAAAGGCAAACAATTAGTGCCTCTTTCTCACACTGTCCAAACGTAATATTCCCCATGCACACATTCCTGAAAATGGCTGTAGTAATGCTGGATGCTGTAATGACCACCAGCTGGAGACCATAGACAATCAAAGTGTAGAAATGTCAACAGCACACCAAGGATTCCTCAAAAAGGTCCAACACTTTATTCACATGTTCACATGGTAAACATATGGCAATGTTTTGGAGCCATGCAGGGTCCCTTTGTCAGGCAAGTGCCTGACGAAGGGGCACTGCATGGCTCCTAAACAATGCCATATGTGTACTGTGTGACCACGTGAATAAAGGGTTGGACCCTTTTGAGGAATCCTTGGTATGCTGATGACATTTCTGTCTCACACAGAACCCAAAGAAAGCCATACTTCTGTACTGCAAGTATCAGGGAAAGAAAAGGCCACTTTTTTCTCAAGAGATCAAAACTCTATAACAGGTAAGACTTTGGGGATTCTTGGTTTTATTTTGAGCAGAGAGCTGCAAAAAAATTACTGTACAATTATCTGGTTTGAAAACATACTAATTATATAAAATATACAGAAAAAAATAGCTAGACCTGCCCCCAACAACTGGCTCCATTCTCTGCATCTTATAGAGGCTGCACATGAGCTGGGAGTGCACATTGCAATGTGCATGTGCTGCAGGTAATGTATACATAATTAAAAAAATCACTAAGGGCCAAGGAAAGAAGTTTTACGACAGAAGTGACTTTGCATGTCAATACTGCCAATAAAAAAAAAAAGCTACCATCTAGCAATTCACTACTTGTTGACTTCAGTTTCACTCTAAGGATAAAAAGTGGTAATAAAGAACTGGGACAGAAAAAGCTAAGAAGTAAGCAGTTATGATTAGATACTCTAGGACATCCCAATGAGAAAGTTTATTTGTGTTGAGAAAAAAACAATCCTCTCCAGGTTGGATGTATAGTTTTGAAGGATATACTTAGTAGAGGTTTAAACCAGCCTACTGGGTCAATACACCACACCCCTTGCTATTTCTACTTTAAAGTGGTTGTAAACCCTCACATACCCAGTGAAGTGAACAGCCTCAGATGATACACAGAGATTAAACAAATCCTCCTACATAGGTTTTACTTGTTTTTTTCTGCAGTCTTCTGCTCTCTACACCCTTTCAAAAGTGCAGATTGTGTTAAAAATATTTCTTCATCTGTCAGCAGCACAGAGGGGGAGGGGGCAGAGAAACAACAGTTACAGTGTGTGAGAGCTTACTGGAGTAGAGGAACAGACCCCCCTCCACACAGCAGAAGAACTGTGTTGTGAATAGACAAGCTCTGTTCTGAGCTCCCCCCCGACACAAATGTATCTTATGTGTCGGGAAAGAGAGAACTGACACTTCAACTTCGACATGTCAAAGACCATATTTGCTCAGTTGTGTCACCACATCCTCGCCCTCTTGTATATAAACTTAATGACAGACTTTGGAATGAGGACAGGTCAAAGTATTTTTTTTCTTTTGACAATCAGCGGACAGCGTTCTTTGTGGTTGAGGCTGGATTTAAAACACTGGATTTTGCCACAAATGTGTGTATTTATTTACAACTGACTTTTTTTGTGAATGAGTGGGGGATATGTGCCCCCTACTCATTCACATCTGCATTAAAGACCCCTGTACTATATCTACTATATTGTACAATAGTGTTACTGTACCGATTTGTCTTTATTAAGTGTGCACAAAAACATATATGTAGCAATAACTCTCGGTTTAGCTGCTGGTTTAAGCGGGCTTGTTACCTTCACTCTCGACACCCCTGTTTCACCGGCACCGGGTCTAGGGTTCCGTTGAGTTTACCTCTGGACGATTTAAGCACCAACACTTGAGTACATTTTCAATGCTTTATTGAACCAAGAAACTAAGGAAGTAGCAGGAAAGAGACAGGAGGGAAGCTGCAGGGAAGCTCAAATACCTTTCTTTAGGATTCTTGAGAACGTCCTTTAAAGTTGAATATTGTAATCGGATGCAATCCCCTTGTGGGCCCAAATCTTTGTTTGCCTGGATAGGCCTCACTCACTAGCCTAGCAGCCAGTACGTAGCATGAACAAAAGTCTCTGCCACAGACTTGCTTGAAATGAACGCATACGATCCTCTGCCACAGGATGTATTAAATTTAAAGTGAATGTCAGACACAGTACTTGGACCTCTAAGCCAACCCGGCAGTACTATGCTGTAGAACTACTTTAGGATACGTGCTCCAACCGAGTCAACAGGCCCCTCTCCAGACCAGCACTCTGCATGATCCTTCCATGACGGGTCCTCCCCTGGGATCTTCTCGGTTGTCCAGCTTCTTCACTCTGGATAGACAGCTCAGGACCATTCCTCGGCTGCTGTGGTAGGCCCCAGACATGCCTTTGGGCCCACCCACACCCCGCAGCGGCGCGGGCCTCCGGAACGGAGGACCACGAGGTAGCACTCTAATGCATACCTGTTGGCCAGGAGGGCCAGCAGGTGGCTGTAAAACTAACCCAAAAACATGGCGTCTGTCCCATAAATACCCTCTTCCAGAATGCAACTCGGAGGACCACCTCCACCGAGTTGTCTCCAGGACAGAGGAGTATCCATACACTTTGACACGTTGCCTTTCCAACACCAGCCAATGGTAACAGCGACCCCCACCGGCTCAGTGTGGAACCACACGCAACGTCAGCCAAGCTGGAACAGAGGCAAATCTAACTTCCCTAACGAGCAATTCACTAAATTTACCTATCAGATGGTGGATCATAAATCTACCAGCGCTACATATATAATGTAAGTATTCAATTTTTTTAAATGGGTATGCTCAGGTGTATACATGTCTGTGAGTTTCTAATTTGTGACACAGCAATTAAATCATATATTTTCTTTACAAGTCTGTGGCATATGTGTGCTGTGCATAAAGTGAACAGGCTCAGGTTTAATTTAACTGTGCCCCTTTAAGATCCCCCACCGTTTATGTGATTTGACCAAACCTACTGTTCACCATGATGCATTCTTCTTGTGGTGGCCATAGATGCTCTAGGTCTTTTAAAAGCTTAGCTATCTGCCTGGCTAAGAAAGTAGCCCTATGCTGCACTGGTCTCTTTGGTTTATAAGCACATAAAGCACACTAGAGCCTTCTAATAACATATGGCATTTACATGTCTTGTTTCAACATACCCCAAAAATAAAAGGATTTCTCTTAATTTGATAACCGTCCACACAGCCATGCCAAAAATGTATTGATGCCTCATTGGCTGATTTGCTGACCTAGAACTGATGGTGTATAGCACAGATACAGCTGGATATTATAAAACCATTTATTCTAAACTGCATACAGCTGTTTCAGACTTGTCAAATGAAAAATGACCTGTATGGTCACAAATGACCTTTATAGCATAGGGCTTGGGGGCCAATGAGACAATATAAGCAGTACTGTTATGGTGAAAAGAGGTAAAAATAATAAAATGTCATGCAATTGTACACAGTAGAACACAGTGCACTCTGTCTTGAAATGAGGAATAATTCTCTTATTTTAGGAATATGTGATGGAGCAAGACATATGAATACCTTCTGTTCTAGCAAGGCTCTACTGATTATACTTTCTCATTCATAAGGGTAGAGGCAATACAGTAATATAAGGACATGTTGTCAGGTCTTGAACAATTATGTCAACTGTCACTGTTATGTAACATATGAAAGGCCTTTGAATAATACAATTAATAAAAAGAACTCATTCACACACAAAATTTTATGAATTGAATTGTTATACTGTTTGTGCATGCAAATGCATTGACTTGAGAGATAACTGGACGGCTAGCAAATGTGTTGATTTGCCTCTGCTTTCATAAAACTTAACAATTATTGATTTGTTTCATTTTTTTTAGTTATAGTTTCTGGATTTAATGCCTTACTTAACATGTTTAATTTGAAGGTATCTTACAATATCAGTGAAATGAAATAAGTAAGTTAAGAACATCCATTAGCTACTCGATAAGGATTAAACTTGGGAACACTGAATTTACAGTATTGCTGCTTATGTGATGAAATTAGAGCAGCCTAGCAGTTAATGAGCTGTTCACATAATATCTGCTGACTAAGTATAGGCCTTTATTATCAGCATAAGCCTGTGGTGCATTAAATGGAGTTTGCAAACCCTGAAGCAGCAGAAAATTTAATTATTAACTGGTAGAACTTAATGTTTTTCTGCTGTGCATTTCTTTTGTATTGCGCTGATGCAGAATTTACAGATTTCTTTCATCAAGATTTTCTTTTGTAAAGCAGCCTTATTAAAGGGAATGTGTAGTAGTTTTGTACATATTATCGTTCTTTACTATAGCAGGGTATAAAAAACATTTTGAATTTACAATATTGCATTTGAATATTTTTATTTTTTATAGCTAGCAAAGGAAACATTATTTTTCCTTTCATCCGGTCAACCACTGGTTTGCAGACTGTTGTAATAAATCTGTTATTTACAAAGCTCTATAACTTAGGCTACAAATACAGAACTAAATGACTCATTGCAGTGACTTAGTCTTTATCTAATGGCTCAGTGCAAAGTTTTAATCAGACAGAGACAGAAGCAAGGCATTCTGCTCCTGCTTTGCTGTTTTTTTTTATAATGAAAGTTTTTTCTGAAAAACCTTTGTTGTGTATTCAATATTTCATTGTAAAACAAAGATTTTACATAGATAGGGAATTCTTAAGAATGTATAATGAAAACAAACTCAATTGATCCAGTTATAGCTGTCCTTTAATATGCAAATTAAGGAACAATTTAGTACAGACAGGACTGTTTTTCATTAACAGTGTTAGCAGTGTTAGTGAGGCTCTCCCTTGCACTCTAAGTCCTGGTGCCTGGGCTCAGAGTTGATCTCTCTTACTATTCACCAGAGGCAGCGGTTGTCTTCTCTTTGGCTGGTGCTGCCTCCTTCCTCCTCATTGGTCAGTCTTGCTGCACCCCCCTCCACAACGTCCCAGTTGTTAAGCAATGCTACTGTGTTGCTTGTTCCTGCCCCTCTAGACTGATTGGTTGTGAAGCTTTGGCACTCTCAGCATTTTGGCTGATTTTCTAGGGACCACCACTTGTTTTCTAGTTTTCTCCATAGCTGCAAACTATACTTTCAGCTCAAGCCATGCTCTAGGGAATCTGAGTCTCAACAGGTATAGATAGTCATCCCTGGATAGCCCTGCTCAGTTGATGAGTTTTTCAAAGCCCTTGGCCTTCTTTGATGACCCCAGTTGCTATCATAGCCCATAGCAAGTTAGGTGCACAGCAGAACAGTATTGCTCTGAGTTCTGTCAGTTCTGACTCTGGGTGGAATGATCCAGCTTTACGAGTTAGTTCAAGCTGGGGTTGGCCGATTAAAGAGTCCCTGGTGCATTATCCTGAGCTCAAGACCTTGAAAGAAGCAATGCAGCTAGCTATTATTGTATACAGACACTTTTTACTGGTAGTGCCAGGACCCTTAGCTCAAAATATAGAGGAATTGTTGCAGACAAGACCCACATGAGAAAGCTAAAAGAAGCAGCCAGGAGCTCTGTCTACACTGTGGTTACCAGAACCATTTTACTACCAGAGTAATGAACAAGCCAAGAAATACCAGAATCTAGAGAAGCCCAGGTCTGCATCCTTAGTGAACCAAGTACTAGACCTGAACCAGAGAAATTATTCATTCCTGTCCAGCTTACTAATTTTTTTGAAAATGGTCTTGCAAGGAGCCTCCAGATTCCTTTTGCTATCCTGCAGAGTCATTTTTCCATTATCGCCATCAACGGTTCCCATCTGTCTTCGGCCTGGTCACCCATTGTACCTCTCTTATCACCTTGACAATTGGAGAGCTACATCGGGAATCCAATAGCTTCTATCTTGTAACATTCTCTGCAAATTTTCTCATTTTACACTACCCCTGGTTGAGACTGCACAATACACACATCAACTAGTCCACATGTGAAATCACATTCTGGTCATCCACATGCCTTCAAAGTTGTATGAGTCATCTTAGGTGCCTGTCAACCTTTTCACTCCACTCTTTCGATACTCAGATTTTTGTAATATCTTTTCTGTAAATGCCACCTTGGAACACTAGTCATACGACTTTATAAACCTTCTGCCAGATGCCCTTACCCCAAGATGATATGTCTTTCATATATCTAAATCTGAGACCCTAGCTATGAAAGCTTATGTCCAGGAAAATCTTGAGAGAGGGCTCTTTATCCTTTTTGTGGTTTATACTGACAATAAAAATATTGAATATATAAGGTCCTCAAAATGCCTTAACTCCAGGCAGGCTCACTGGTCCCTTATATTTTTTGTCTGCTTTAGTTTTGTCATCACCTGCCATCTGGGTTCTAATACTTCCTGAACTTTTGAATATTAGTTCAAGGGTTCTTTTGAATGCCACATTCTGCCTCTTGCCTAGGTCCTAGCCATCATTTCTCCTGACCCGATTACTTTTGCAGCACAATCCCATGCTCCAAACAACCTACCCCTGGAAAAGCTATTTGGGCCACTCCATCATAGGCTCAAGGCCTTATCGTGATGCCAAGTTGGCTCTCTGAAAGGATGTCCAATCCTATGTTAAAGATTGTGAGATCAGTGTCTGTTCCAAGTCCTGTAAGCCTAAGCCTGTGACAAACGTGGGTCAGACCACTGCCCCTTTCACCAACTTGAGACAAATGACTGTTGAAACTCACACGGTGCTTTCACTGATCGGCAAGAATTGCGGGACCACATTCTAAGTGCCAACAGATTGTCACTGGCTTTACTTAACTACGCAATTAATTCAGTAAACTACCAGTAAATACTTTTATCGAAAAATAGTAAAGGTTCTCAAAATTAGCAATAGCTAAGCAAACATCTGTACACAAACTGTCACCACATACAGGTATATCCAAAGATTTAAATTACAGTAGCTCTCTTCAAAGACGTAGAGATTCTTTTCGTTCTGCGTTAGTACATTAGAGACAATCTTTACACTTTTCAGAATATGTTTATTAATGAAAAGGTAAAAATGGTGCAAATAAAATATTTACAGAAAAAGGATATTACAGCAAAACAAAGAGACAACAAGCAACAAAAGAATAAAAAGGAGTTGAGGGTGAGAATAATTAACAATGTCCTGGTTCTGCAGACTCCAAATAAACAAGCAAGATGGCTCTCATACAACTCGACAGGTGTTCCCTGGTTTGCTGTTAAAACGAGAGCTGTCAGCTGTGATTGCATGTGGAAAACAAATGTGGCCACAGCACAAAAATCAGTACGAGCATGTATCATTTATTAAAAGCATAAAAGCACACTTACATGTGGGTAAACAAAGGGTTAGATGTGAAGATTGTAAGGAAGATGTGAGCAGTGCAGCCGGCCGTCACAAGCGGTTGTAATGCACGGGCTCAGGGACTGCCAGAGGGGGACGGGATAGGCTGTGAGCTTACTGGATCGAAGCAGCAACAAAGGGAGCGTATACAACGCCTTTCATTTTACTTTTCATTTTTCTTTTCCAATTTATTTTTCGTCCATCTACAGATTCTCAGTTGGATTCATTGCAATTTGCACTGTCAATGTTGGTTTGTCCCCCATTATTCTCTGCCCGTATGCTACTTGATTAGCATCCTTCACAAGATGCATGTAGATTTAGAACCATGGGAACATTTCACTGTGTTTCCTCCTAACATACAATATGCCTCTAGACCTCCCATGGGCTCATTTACAATTTTTTTTTTTCAAAGTCTTTTTATTGGTTTTTGAAAAGAGAAACAAAAACAGAAAAAGAGAACAAACAGTTAAACATACATTGGTCTAATATGATGTCTATGTGATCCTTGCAGGAATCACGCTGTCACCTTTTTTATGAAATATATATTATGAAATCAGTCATAGCGGTACAGTTTACTGGGTCATGAGGTGGTGCTATGTGCAGTTGTACATGGTAAAATAGCATATTGTAGATTATTGTGTACACCTGGCACCCGCTTGGGAGCTACTTTGTGATTGGGGTCTACTGAGAGGCCTCTGAAGTGGTGGAGGGATCTGCCAGCCACTTAGACCAGACTTTGCTATATTTGTTGGGGCAGCCTCTGTTGTCATATGTGTTTTTATACAGAGGTAAGCTATTGTTAATTAATTGTTTCCACAGGGAGAGAGGAGGGGGGGTTGGCTCATTTACAATTTAATCAGGTGTAACAATATTCACAAATATCTTCTCCATTGTTTACAATTATCTTCCCTTGTTTATATTGCTTCAAGTGGTCTCAGATATACTGATACTTTGTTTCTTTATATCATTATATTCGTATATTTGTTGTCATTGTGCTTACAACAATTTTGTTTTTATTTATTTTACATTTATATTGCCTTACTGTGTTATCCATACATTTGGTCTTTTTATCACTATGAGCCAATTGTTCAGGGATATTTGTATCCTCTTTGCCTTGTTTTTTAACTGTCATGCACCAATCTTCCTCCCCTGCCAGGTGACTGGCCCTTTTAAATCTGTCAAAAATGTATTCACTTTCCCACCTGTATTAACAGCTTCCAGCTGCCAGTATAAAAGACATCCCTGCTTCATGATTGGGCATATCTGAAAAAGGAAGCAGGGCCTCTGAAAAGCGTTGTATATGCCCTTTTACCCTCAATGGTTGCTGCTTTGATCCATTAAGCTCATAGAAGCTGCCTATCCCAACCCCCTCTGGCGGTCCCAAAGTCTATGCATGATAGCTGCTTGTATTGGCCCGCTGTGCTGCTTGCATCCTTCTTACCACCTTCAGTTATGCAATCCTTTGTTTACCCACATTCAAGTGCACTTTTATGCTTTTTTTTTTTTTTTTTTATTGATCAATTCTTTTTATTTAATTTAAAAAGACATACCAACAATACAAAACAGTACAAAACAATCAAAAACACAGGTAGTGTTACAGAAATAAGCACAAGAAGAAACATTAGAGGGATTCCATGTAGCCCACTATGTACATGTGATTACCAGCATGCAATAAATAAAAGTAGAAACAAAGCATACGACAAGAAGGAGGGGGACCCTCTTTGAATCATAGGTACCTTCCCTGGTCTTCCTCCCAACTATAGTCTAAAGTCTACCCAGCTTTTCCATCTAGTCCCCCCCCCCCAAAAAAAACAAAAATTGATATGTGTAAACAAATTATACTCTCTAACAAATCATTTGGTGGAGGGGCGATTATGGTGTGGGGTTGTTTTTCAGGGGTTGGTGAAGGGAACTCTTAAGGCATCAGCATACCAAGACATTTTGGACAATTTCATGCCCCCAACTTTGTGGGAACAGTTTGGGGATGGCTCCTTCCTGTTCCAATATGACTGCACACCAGCAAGGTCCATAAAGACATGGATGAGCGAGTTTGGGGTGAAGTAACTTGACTGGCCTGCACAGGGAGTCCTGACCTCAACTAGATAGAACACCTTTGGGATGATTTAGAGCAGAGACTGCGAGCCAGGCCTTCTCGTCCACATCAGTGCCTGACTTCACAAATGCGCTTCTGATAGAATGTTCAAACATTCCCATAGATACACTCCTAAACATTTTGGACAGCCTTCCCAGGAGAATTGAAGCTGGTATAGCTGCAAAGGGTGGGCCAACTTAATATTGAGCCCTACAGACTAAGATTGGGATTCCATTTAACCACTTAAGGACTGCCTCACGCCGATTTACGTTGGCAGAATGGCACGGGCAGGCAGAATCACGTACATATACGTGATCTGCCTCCCGCGGGCGGGGGGTCCGATCGGACACCCCCCGGTGCCCGAGGCTGTCCGCTTCTGACCAGCGGCGATTAGAGATGAGGGGGAGACCATCCTTTCGTGGCCCCCCCCTCGCGATCGCCGCCGGACAATCAAATCATTCCTTTGCTGCTGTATGCTAAACAGCAGCAAAGGAAATGATGTAATCTCTCCTCGGCTCGGTATTTTCCGTTCCGGCGCCGAGGAGAGAAGACTTCAATGTGAGTGCACAACACACACACATACAGTAGAACCAGCCAGGCACACAAAATACCCCCCTTTACCCCCCGATCCCCCCCGATCACCCCCTAATCACCCTCCCCCCCGTCACACTGACACCAAGCAGTTTTTTTTTTTTTTTTCTGATTACTGCATGGTGTCAGTTTGTGACAGTTACTGCGTTAGGGCAGTTACTGCTAGCCCCCTTTAGGTCTAGGATACCCCCCTAACCCCCCCTAATAAAGTTTTAACCCCTTGATCACCCTTTGTCGCCAGTGTCACTAAGCGATCATTTTTCTGATCGCTGTATTAGTGTCACTGGTGACGCTAGTTCGGGAAGTAAATATTTAGGTTCACCGTCAGCGTTTTATAGCGACAGGGACCCCCATATACTACCTAATAAATGTTTTAACCCCTTGATTGCCCCCTAGTTAACCCTTTCACCACTGATCACCGTATAACTGTTACGGGTGACGCTGGTTAGTTCGTTTATTTTTTATAGTGTCAGGGCACCCGCCGTTTATTACCGAATAAAGGTTTAGCCCCCTGATCGCAGCGTCAGATTAGCGCCAGTACCGCTAACACCCACGCATGCAGCATACGCCTCCCTTAGTGGTATAGTATCTGAACGGATCAATATCTGATCTGATCAGATCTATACTAGCGTCCCCAGCAGTTTAGGGTTCCCAAAAATGCAGTGTTAGCGGGATCAGCCCAGATACCTGCTAGCACCTGCGTTTTTCCCCTCCGTCCGGACCAGCCCAGCCCACCCAAGTGCAGCATCGATCGATCACTGTCACTTACAAAACACTAAACGCATAACTGCAGCATTTGCAGAGTCAGGCCTGATCCCTGCGATCGCTAACAGTTTTTTTGGTAGCGTTTTGGTGAACTGGCAAGCACCAGTGGCCTAGTACACCCCGGTCGTAGTCAAACCAGCACTGCAGTAACACTTGGTGACGTGGCGAGTCCCATAAGTGCAGTTCAAGCTGGTGAGGTGGCAAGCACAAGTAGTGTCCCGCTGCCACCAAGAAGAAGACAAACACAGGCCCGTCGTGCCCATAGTGCCCTTCCTGCTGCATTCGCCAATCCTAATTGGGAATCCACCACTTCTGCAGCGCCCCTACTTCCCCCATTCACATCCCCAACCAAATGCAGTCGGCTGCATGAGAGGCATTTTTATGTCCCCCCGAGTACCCCTACCCAACGAACCCCCCCAAAAAAGATGTCGTGTCTGCAGCAAGCGCAGATATAGGCGTGACACCCGCTATTATTGTCCCTCCTGTCCTGACAATCCTGGTCTTTGCATTGGTGAATGTTTTGAATGCTTTTTGAACGTGTTTTTCTCTGGCTCTCCTGTCTCAACAGGGAACCTGAGAATGCAGCCGGTGATTCAGCCAGCTGACCATAGAGCTGATCAGAGACCAGAGTGGCTCCAAACATCTCTATGGCCTAAGAAACCGGAAGCTACGAGCATTTCATGACTTAGATTTCGCCGGATTTAAACAGCGCCATTGGGAAATTGGGAAAGCATTTTATCACACCGATCTTGGTGTGGTCAGATGCTTTGAGGGCAGAGGAGAGATCTAGGGTCTAATAGACCCCAATTTTTTCAAAAAAGAGTACCTGTCACTACCTATTGCTATCATAGGGGATATTTACATTCCCTGAGATAACAATAAAAATGATTAAAAAAAAAAAATGAAAGGAACAGTTTAAAAATAAGATTAAAAAGCAAAAAAATAATAAAGAAAAAAAAAAAAGCACCCCTGTCGCCCCCTGCTCTCGCGCTAAGGCGAACGCAAGCGACGGTCTGTCATCAAACGTAAACAGCAATTGCACCATGCATGTGAGGTATCACTGCGAAGGTCAGATCGAGGGCAGTAATTTTAGCAGTAGAGCTCCTCTGTAAATCTAAAGTGGTAACCTGTAAAGGCTTTTAAAGGCTTTTAAAAATTTATTTATTTTGTTGCCACTGCACGTTTGTGCGCAATTGTAAAGCATGTCATGTTTGAATCCATGCACTCGGCCTAAGATCATCTTTTTTATTTCATCAAACATTTGGGCAATATAGTGTGTTTTAGTGCATTAAAATTTTAAAAAGTGTGTTTTTTCCCCAAAAAATGCGTTTGAAAAATCGCTGCGCAAATACTGTGTGAAAAAAAAAAAAAAAATGAAACACCCACCATTTTAATCTGTAGGGCATTTGCTTTAAAAAATATATAATGTTTGGGGGTTCAAAGTAATTTTCTTGCAAAAAAAATAATTTTTTCATGTAAACAAAAAGTGTCAGAAAGGGCTTTGTCTTCAAGTGGTTAGAAGAGTGGGTGATGTGTGACATAAGCTTCTAAATGTTGTGCATAAAATGCCAGGACAGTTCAAAACCCCCCAAATGACCCCATTTTGGAAAGTAGACACCCCAAGCTATTTGCTGAGAGTCATGTTGAGTCCATGGAATATTTTATATTGTGACACAAGTTGCGGGAAAGAGACAAATTTTTTTTTTTGCACAAAGTTGTCACTAAATGATATATTGCTCAAACATGCCATGGGAATATGTGAAATTACACCCCAAAATACATTCTGCTGTTTCTCCTGAGTACGGGGATACCACATGTGTGAGACTTTTTGGGAGTCTAGCCGCGTACGGGACCCCGAAAACCAAGCACTGCCTTCAGGCTTTCTAAGGGCGTAAATTTTTGATTTCACTCTTCACTGCCTATCACAGTTTCGGAGGCCATGGAATGTCCAGGTGGCACAAAACCCCCCCAAATGACCCCATTTTGGAAAGTAGACACCCCAAGCTATTTGCTGACAGGTATAGTGAGTATTTTGCAGACCTCACTTTTTGTCACAAAATTTTGAAAATTGAAAAAAGAAAAAAAAAATGTTTTTTCTTGTCTTTCTTCATTTTCAAAAATAAATGAGAGCTGCAAAATACTCACCATGCCTCTCGGCAAATAGCTTGGGGTGTCTACTTTCCAAAATGGGGTCATTTGGGGGGGTTTTGTGCCACCTTGGCATTCCATGGCCTCCGAAACTGTGATAGGCAGTGAAGAGTGAAATCAAAAATTTACACCCTTAGAAATCCCGAAGGCGGTGATTGGTTTTCGGGGCCCTGTACGCGGCTAGGCTCCCAAAAAGTCCCACACATGTGGTATCCCCATACTCAGGAGAAGCAGCTAAATGTATTTTGGGGTGCAATTCCACATATGCCCATGGCCTGTGTGAGCAATATATCATTTAGTGACAACTTTGTGCAAAAAAAAAAAATGTGTCACTTTCCCACAACTTGTGTCAAAATATAAAATATTCCATGGACTCAACATGCCTCTCAGCAAATAGCTTGGGGTGTCTACTTTCCAAAATGGGGTCATTTGGGGGGGGGTTTGTGCCATCTGGGCATTTTATGGCCTTCAAAACTGTGATAGGCAGTGAGGAGTGAAATAAAAAATTTACGCCCTTAGAAATCATGAAGGCGGTGATTGGTTTTCGGGGCCCCGTACGTGGCTAGGCTCCCAAAAAGTCCTACACATGTGGTATCCCCGTACTCAGGAGAAGCAGCTGAATGTATTTTGGGGTGCAATTCCACATAGGCCCATGGTCTGTGTGAGCAATATATCATTTAGTGACAACTTTTTGTAATTTTTTTTTTTTGTCGTTATTCAATCACTTGGGACAAAAAAAATAAATATTCAATGGGTTCAACATGCCTCTCAGCAATTTCCTTGGGGTGTCTACTTTCCAAAATGGGGTCATTTGGGGGGGTTTTGTACTGCCCTGCCATTTTAGCACCTCAAGAAATGACATAGGCAGTCATAAACTAAAAGCTGTGTAAATTCCAGAAAATGTACCCTAGTTTGTAGACGCTATAACTTTTGCGCAAACCAATAAATATACGCTTATTGACATTTTTTTTATCAAAGACATGTGGCGGAATCCATTTTGGCCTAAATATATGACTAAAATTGAGTTTATTGAATTTTTTTAATAACAAAAAGTAGAAAATATCATTTTTTTTCAAAATTTTCAGTCTTTTTCCGTTTATAGTGCAAAAAATAAAAACGGCAGAGGTGATCAAATACCATCAAAAGAAAGCTCTATTTGTGGGAAGAAAAGGACACAAATTTCGTTTGGGTACAGCATTGCATGACCGCGCAATTAGCAGTTAAAGCGACGCAGTGCCAAATTGGAAAAAGTCCTCTGGTCCTTATGCAGCATAATGGTCTGGGGCTAAAGTGGTTAAGTTCATGTGCGTGTAAAGGCAGGCATCACCAATACTTTTAATAATAAAGTGTATGTTCTTTTTCTGGCTGTACTGTTATTATTTCATGAGTAATGAAGTACCCTGAAGTTGTTGATCCTATCAAGACAGAAATGTATTGCTAGAGTCTTCAGCTAAGGTATTTTTTATGAGGGGAGAGCTGGCAGGTATCTGTTTGTTTTCCAGGATGCTCAAGCTTGCAGAGCTTCTAGACTGAAGTGTGGATTCAGCTAACAGGTGTGAGAGGGTCTGCATCTGTCCTCTAAAAAATCTGATAAGAAAGTTCTGGCATCAGCTAACAGTTTGTGTATTGTATGAATGGAAGGAGGAGGGAGGGGGAATGTCACTGCAGCTATGTCTCTTTTTATGACAACAGAAGAAGTCAGGCTCTTGCTCCTACTCCATGCCTTACTGCCTGGGCGTGACCTACATTCTGTTGCCAGGCAATGAAGATGATGCCTCCTCACTTCGTATTCATTAGTGGTGGTTATGTCATGGTCTTCTCTCTACAACAAAACAAAACAAAAACTCTTGCGCATAAATGTATAAGCCCGACAGTTCAAAGTTCTCGATGCATGGTAGCTTTCAGCCTTGCTGCCCTCAAGGAGAGGGAAATCCTAACATACAGACAAAAACAGAAAAGAGAGGGCGCACCGGCCTAGTGCATTATCTTTAAAAAGGTTTATCAAAACAGAAAACGTAAAAGTACTACTCACAAGGGTAGATAAAAATCACGCATAATAGTCAAATGATGGTAGCAGTCTCCAGACCTATGGACAAGACGTGCAGACCGCTGCTGGCTGACGGGTTTCAAAGGTAGCACCTTCTTCTTCAGAGCCTGCTTCAGAAGGTGCTACCTTCGAAACGCGTCAGCCAGCAGCGGTCTGCACGTCTTGTCCATAGGTCTGGAGACTGTTACCATCATTTGACTATTATGCGTGATTTTTATCTACCCTTGTGAGTAGTACTTTTACGTTTTCTGTTTTAATAAACCTTTTTAAAGATAATGCACTAGGCCGGTGCGCCCTCTCTTTTCTGTTATGGTCTTCTTTCTGCCTGGTCATGTTTCCTTACTAATTGACCCCCCCTCCATAGCTCCCCAGCCTGCATCCAGTTGATAGGAAATTCTACTGCATTGTCTGGTCTTCCCCTTCTATACTGGGATTAGACAGGGTTCAGGGCTTGTGATAGAGTTTGCTACTTTGCTCCCTACCTGTTGTGCCCTGTCTACTGTTACCTATCGATTATATTTATCATTACTGTCTCCTGCTTGCACCCTGACTATTCTTTTGGGTTGCCACATGTCTTTACTTTGGATTGTTTATTGTATTACACTTGCCCACTATCTTCCCTGGCCTTTGAACTTTCTACTGGATTATGCTGTCTGCCATGACCTTGAACTGTCTCAGGATTCTGCTACCTGCCACCTGGGGGCAACCAAGTACTGGTAGGCTTGCTTGCCTTAAGAGAACCAGGGCTGCTAAATGAAGAAGAAACACTTTTTCCAGATATAATTCCTGACCTAGGCATCAGGCTGATCATTATGTTCATCTGAGCACCACATTCAAAGAAAACATAGAAGTTTGAGTTTTTAAGTCATACAATTAATTGGCTAACGCTATAAATTAGAAACACAAGCTTTCAAATGTATTAGTTACTCTGCCAAGAATGATAAAGAAACCTAATATATCACAAAGCTTACATTTTCAATCTCCTGAGTCAGCCACTCTTGTCAGGAAAATGCAGAAGTAATATTCTTCATTATAGTTCCTTTCTTTCATTCCTTTAGTTCATCTTTTTTTTTCTTTTTTTCTTAAACTTATATATTAGGAAGGTCAAGTAATACATTTTAAAGTTAGTCTTCTGTTACTCTTTTGACATGTGTTACTGCACGTACTGAAATGCGTATTTGAAAAAATCTCACTTACCTTTGCATGTTGCTTTACTCTGCTATATCTTCAAACTGTCCCCCCCCCCCGGGTCCATTCACTTCTAACTACAAGATCTGTGCTGTCTTTTAATCACTTGAGCGATGGAAGATTTTACCACTTCATGACCAGGCCATTTTTTGCTATTTTTCACTGTGCTACTTTAACTGTTAATTGTGCTGTCAGACAACGCTGTACCCAAATTAAATTTACATATATTTTTCTAAAACAAATTGAGTTTTCATTTGGGGTTATTTAAATACTTTTTATTTTTTTGTGATATAAACAAAAAAAGACTAAAAATTTTGAAAAAAAAAATATATTTTTTGCTATATAACATATCCAATAAAAAGATATTTAAAAAATCTAATTTCTTCATACATTTTTGCCAAAATGTATTCTGGTACATGTCTTTTTTATTAAACTTATATATTAGGAAGGTCAAGTAATACATTTTAAAGTTAGTCTTCTGTTACTCTTTTGACATGTGTTACTGCACGTACTGAAATGCGTATTTGAAAAAAATAATCTCACTCACCTTTGCATGCCGCTTTACTCTGCTATATCCTCAAACTGCCCCCCCCCCTCCCCTGACCGGGTCCATCTACTTCTCACTACAAGATCTGTGCTGTCTTTTAATCACTTGAGCGATGGAAGATTTTACCCCTTCATGACCAGGCTAATTTTTGCTATTTTTTACTGTGCTACTTTAACTGTTAACCTCCCTGGCGGTATGATTATTTTGAATTTTAGGTTCTGAAAGTGGTACAATTATTTTGCATGGAAATTTGGCGTTTTACATTGTAGGCCTGTAATTCTTAACAATAACACACTTAAATCTGTCCACCAAGAGTCTAGTAGATATCCCGGGTATGATGAAGTTTGAAACACAAAATCATAAAAATAATAATATAATAATAATAAAATAAATTTCCCCACGATTCGCTATCGCTCAATTCTGCAAGTGTTCTAATTTACTATCACTGTTTTCTAGCTGGTCTAAAGCCACTTTTGACATAAAGGGACACTTTTTGGTTGCTATGGACAATCTCAAGTTTCCAGGCAGAAAGAACAGTATATATATTTCCAGGCAGAAAGAACAGTATATATAATATAAAACTGCATGCAGGGCATTGGACAAAGAACTGGGGACAAAAGGGATGTGAAATGATTTCATACAGTACTGTAATCTGTAAGATTACAGTACTGTATGTGTTATGGTTTTTACATTTTTTACATTTTTTTTTTCCGCAGGGAACGGAGCCTGTCACAGAGAGGCTTCGGAGGAGGACAGAGCCCACAGACACCGCGGGGGGACATTGCAGGATCCTGGGGACAAGGTAAGTATACTGCACCAGGGTCCTGCAATGCAATCCCGAGTGTGGCTCGGGGTTACTGCTAATGGTGCTGAAATTTAACCCCGAGCCACACTCGGGAATACCGTAAGGGAGGTTAATTGTGCTGTCAGACAATGCTGTACCCAAGTTAAATTTATATTTTTTTTTTCAAACAAATTGAGTTTTCATTTGGGGGTATTTAATTACTGTTGGATTTTTTATTTTTTGTGATATAAACAAAAAAAAGACTGAACATTTTGAAAAAATATATATATTTTTTTGCTATAAAACATATCCAATAAAAAAATTAGAAAAATCTAATTTCTTCATTCATTTTTGCCAAAATGCATTCTGCTACATGTCTTTGATAAAAAAATTCAAATAAGTGTACAGTATATTGATTGGTTTGTGTGAAAGTTATAGCACCTAACAAACTATAGTATATCTACTGGAATTTTTTATTTTTTTAATACTACTAATGGAGGTGATCAGCGACTTATAATAGGACTGCAATATTGGGAGGGGAATCTGACACTAACTGGTGCTAGGGGAAACTGACTAATTGCCACTGACATCACCAGTGACATTAATACATCGATCAGTGATAATACTACACACTGTCACTGTACTAATGACACTGGCTGGGAAGGGGTTAACATCTAGAGTGATCAAGTTGTGCCTAACTATGTGAAATTTGTTTAAAGTGTGCTGCTTTTACTTCTAAATCTCACTGTTTCTCACCCCTGCTTTGTTGGTGTGGCCTGGATAGAGTTAGGCTGGGGCTGCTATCACTTATTACACGCTGGTCTTGTATGGTGTGTGGTGGCTGAGATTTTTCTCTATTTGTTCTGTGGATTACATGGAGTCAGGGCGGACTCCTAGCCTGACCTGCACCCTCAGTGGAACACACCAAATGGGGGACATACTGTAGATGCCCGGAGCGGAGACCCTAAGGTTGGTTTAGGTTCACAGTGAGAGCGACCC
Source organism: Aquarana catesbeiana (assembly GCF_042186555.1). Taxonomy (NCBI): domain Eukaryota; kingdom Metazoa; phylum Chordata; class Amphibia; order Anura; family Ranidae; genus Aquarana; species Aquarana catesbeiana. The sequence continues at coordinate 180,758,507 of NC_133326.1, forward strand.
GGTAATTAATTGAAAACTATAAACTGTCAGCCTCAAAGGTAGTTAATTTATTCACAGTACATTATCACTCTCCTCTTTATACCTCCTATTCCACCTCTCTCTTTCCATTTCCTATTCCTTTTACCTTCCCAGGGGTGTCTGCTTGCCACGAATTTTGAAGTTACAACTGAGCATAGTCCATTTAACTCTATATAATGGCTCCCCTGAATACTCTCTCCCTTAATGTTAAGGGTCTAAACTCCCCAAACAAAATATTCAAATTCATTCTGCAACTTTAGAGCCCTTAAAGCTGATATTGTGTTTGCAGAAGACCTATTTTGCAACCACCGCCACTCCTAAATATTTCAGCTCACTATATCCTCAAGCATATCTTGCCTCTGCCAATAAGAAATGTAGAGGGCCTCTAATCAGTTCCCAGCACATGATTCTATTCATGCTACAGGCGGAAATTAAAGACCCCAAAGGGCGTTATCTTATACTAGTTGGTCTTCTCAAGGAAACTGAGGTCACACAGGTTTCCTATTATGTGCTGAATGCCTCAAAATTTTTTGTCCCAGCTCTTTCAAATAGTTGTATCCCATAAGTAAAATATGTAGTCTTCTGTGGAGGTTCCAACCAAGTATTGCATCCATAGCTGAATAAATCTCCTCATGACCCTAGAACTTCACAACTCTCCTACTACACAATTTAGAACAGGATTACCATATTCACTGTACAAATTGTCAGTGTGATGGACCCTGATACTCTGAAAGAGTATGTCCACCATGCCAGCTTCCCTTGCCTGGACACCAACTGCTATTCAGGTTCCACCGCTCACACAGTCACTAGTTGGGACACAGTGAAGGATGGTAAAAAGCATTAGACTCTTTATTGTAAACACAGACGCAGAAATCTATCACCTAAGGGTCAGTTTCCCCTCCCCCTCCCGCTTGGTAAAAGAACACAAGACGGACCATCTGTACAGTCAATAACTTGTGGCACTAAAATATTTAACCTTTCAACAACTATTTGAAACAGTAACTGGGCACGCAGACCACTTCTTTCATGAAGAGGACCGTAAAAGGAGCTTCTCCTCTTCTATGACTTGGGCATGCATGCCTGCACACAGTTCAAATGGCCACCGTGAGCCGAGAGTGGTGGATACTTAGGAGCAATAGCGGTGTTGAGACAGACTAGACGGGACTGGGCTGTCACAGTCAGTCTCATCCCACTTCAGCTAATAGGACTCTGCTAAAAAAGTGGCCTCCTAAAAAGGCTTACATGATGTGCAATGTGTCTTTGCTTTTTTTTCTGGCTGTCGTCTCTGACATAATACACTGTCATTTTTATTTTAGGTTTTTTATATATCCTTATAGCCTTACCTTATCAAGCCTTCTTCGAACATCACTGCCCAATCAAGCTACTTACATAATCTCCAGCCACTGTGCTTTTTGCCTGTCTGTTGTCACCAAAATATAGCTCTGTAGTTTTTATTTCCACATAACAGTTACCTCATCTCTGGAATGTGGGGTTTTAGTTTTTATGCATTCTGTATTCACAGTATAATACATTTGTAGACAATACAGTGTGATATTGCACTAAGGCTGCTTTCACACTGGGGCAGTAGGGGGTGTCGGCAGTAAAACAGCGCTATTTATAGCGCTGCTTTACTGCGGTATTCGGCCGCTAGCGGTGCGGTTTTAACCCCCCGCTGGCGGCCGAAAAAGGGTTAAAACCGCTCGTATAGCGCGGCTATAGCCGCGGTATTACCGCGGTATAGCCGCGCTGTCCCATTGATTTCAATGGGCAGGAGCGGTTTAGGAGCAGGGAATACACCGCTCCTTCACCGCTCCAAAGATGTGGCTGGCAGGAGTATTTTTCTTCTCCTGCCAGCGCACCGCTTCAGTGTGAAAGCTCTCGGGCTTTCACACTGAACAAACAGCAGCGGCTGTTTTGGGTCGGTTTGCAGGCGCTATTTTTAGCGCAATAACGCCTGCAAACCGCCCCAGTGTGAAAGGGGTCTAAAAGAAGATCACAAGCTGTTCTATGAAACGTGTTTTGTCACTGCTTGGCAATTGTTTTGAAGCTGAGAGATTTAGCTTTTTTTTTAAATGTAAACCTTCAGATAGCTTTTAGATCTATTCTCTCTTCTATTCAGACCACTCAAATCAGGTGCCACAGCAAAAACTACCTAAAATGTTTTGGTTTTTTTGTCTACCATTAAGAGAGGGGTGCTGTTGGTGTAAGCCAAGGAATAATAAATAATAATAATAATAATAATAATAATAATAATAATAATAAAATCATTACACATACAAATTATGTGATGCCAGAATATGGTGTCGCTGACACTGTTCCAACACTGCATTTTCACATTTCTTTTTCATGTCCCTGTGCCCTTTGTTTGATAATCCCTTTTCTATTAGCCTTCAAAGTAGCCCAGACTGAAAAGATTCACCTACCAATGATTTTTTTTGAAGAGATAAACTTCCCACGAATTGAACCCAGGCATATTCACCCATCACTAATCTTCATTCAAAAAGAAATGGAAGTAGAATCTAACATAGTTTAATTCATATACCTTTTCAAAAAAAAAAAAAACAAGGTGAGTCAACTAAATGACAATACCAAAAAAAAAAAAAGAAGAAAAAACTGCTGGGACAGCAGCTTCTATTTTAATCTGAAAAAAAAAACTTTATTTTTTTGCTCTCCAAAGCTAAATGGGAGGTATGGTTTAGCTAATGAGGCCCACAACAAATTGTAGAAATGATGCATATGCACAATATTCCTTAATTTTTGGTGTAAAAATACACTTTATTGTTTACAACATATATTTGGCCTGAACAACTACATGCATTGTGTCAGTTTCTCCTTCTTAAATACAGTGATGAGATATTCACATTGATCTATGTTGATATGCACTAGGATCTATGTGCTAACTCAATAGCTATTTCTAGCACTTTATTTTGTATTCTATATTGGGTATATGATGTGTGCGTGCTGTATGCATGACACAGCTGCTTTTACTTAGACAACGTTGTCTTATTTTAATGTAGTCTAGGTGTTGGTGGTGGGTGCCTAGTTTTTGTATGTTTTTGTGCAATAAATATTTTTCCTGGTATAAAGCAGCGTGGTCCACCCATGACTTCTTTTTCAGGGTTTGCTTTTTTTCTCCCTGTAGCATTATTTTCACTTGATTTTTAAGTCACGGAGACCACAACTTGAATGGTAAGTTTGCCTTTCAGGGACGCTGTACCAGTTATGCACAACTATGGGATGGTACAGCGTATACTTAGTAGTGTGTTGATGTTCTCCAATTTTTGCCTACAGTTTTAAAATGTGGCCCACTCCAACTGCTGCCATGCTGTCTTTGTAGTCTGTATGATTTTTCTTCCTTTTTTCTCTGACATATATATACACTTAAATGTGGATTTGTATGATTAAAAGCTGTATTCTGTGTGTTTATTTTTAATATGTGGTCTGCTCCAGCTGTTTCAATGCTGGCTATAAAGTTTGTACAGCATTTCTGGTCTTAGAAATAATAAATTTTAATTTGTATTTCAAAATAAAACCTACTTCATGTTTCCCTCTTACATTTCAACCCAGTAAAAGCAGTTACATGATGTGACGCAAGTCTTTGAAATAATACACTCAGATTTGTATTTCTTGATTTTATGCTGCCTTGTCTCTTCCTCTTACATTGCAGCCCAATCAAGCTGCTTACATCATTCCCAGACAGTATGCTTTATGCCTGACTATTGTCTCTGTAATGGTTATTTCAGTGTAACAACTACAGTGGGGACGGAAAGTATTCAGACCCCCTTAAATTTTTCACTCTTTGTTATATTGCTGCTATTTGCTAAAATGATTTAAGTTCATTTTTTCCTCATTAATGTACACACAGCACCCCATATTGACAGAAAAACACAGAATTGTTGACATTTTTGCAGATTTATTAAAAAAGAAAAACTGAAATATCACATGGTCCTAAGTATTCAGACCCTTTGCTCAGTATTTAGTAGAAGCACCCTTTTCACGGAGTTGTTGTGAAGCCACTCCTTCATTATTTTAGCTGTGTGCTTAGGGTCATTGTCTTGTTGGAAGGTAAACCTTCGGCCAAGTCTGAGGTCCTGAGCACTCTGAAGAAGGTTTTTGTCCAGGATATCCCTGTACTTGGCCGAAGTTCATCTTTCCCTCGATTTCAACCAGTCGTCCTGTCCCTGCAGCTGAAAAATACCCCCACAGCATGATGCTGCCACCACCATGCTTCACTGTTGGGACTGTATTGGACAGGTGATGAGCAGTGCATGGTTTTCTCCACACATACCGCTTAGAATTAAGGCCAAAAAGTTCTATCTTGGTCCCATCAAACTAGAGAATCTTATTTCTCATCAACTCCATGCGGGCTTTCATGTGTCTTGCACTGAGGAGAGGCTTCCGTTGGGCCACTCTACCATAAAGCCTCGACTGGTGGAGGGCTGCAGTGATGGTTGACTTTCTGCAACTTCCTCCCATCTCCCGACTGCATCTCTGGAGCTCAGCCACAGTGATGTTTGGGTTCTTCTTTTCCTCTCTCACCAAGGCTCTTCTCCCCCGATAGCTCAGTTTGGCCGGACGGCCAGCTCTAGGAAGGGTTCTGGTCATCACAAATGTCTTCCATTTAAGGATTATGGAGGCCACTGTGCTCTTAGGAACCTTAAGTGCAGCAGAATTTTTTTGTAACCTTGACCAGATCTGTGCCTTGCCACAATTCTGTCTCTGAGCTCTTCAGGCAGTACCTTTGACCTCATGATTCTCATTTGCTCTGACATGCACTGTGAGCTGTAATGTCTTATATAGACAGGTGTGTGGCTTTTCTAATCAAGTCCAATCAGTATAATCAAACACAGCTGGACTCAAATGAAGGTGTGGAACCATCTCAGGGATGATCAGAAGAAATGGACAGCACCTGAGTTAAATATATGAGTTTTCACAGCAAAGGGTCTGAATACTTAGGACCATGTGATATTTCAGTTTTTCTTTTTTAATATCTGCAAAAATGTCAACAATTCTGTGTTTTTCTGTCAATATGGGGTGCTGTGTGTACATTAATGAGGAAAAAAATGAACTTAAATGATTTTAGCAAATGGCTGCAATATAACAAAGAGTGAAAAATTTAAGGGGATCTGAATACTTTCCGTCCCCACTGTACCTTGGCAGTCTGTGTTGACATTTTCTGAAACTTTGCAGATCATACAGTGTGGTACTATACTAAGAAGAAGAAACCAAGCTATGCTATGAAGCTGTTTTGTGCTGCTTGGCAAGTGGTATGAAGTTGAAAGCTTTATTTTTTATTTTTTTGGGGAAATTTAAACCTTCGCATAGTTTTTAAATCTGTTGTGGCTGTTACTTCCACTGCTAAATTTCTGCTTATTACTGCTAGTATTCAGGTTTCACAGCAAAAAATACCTACTACTACTTATATTTTAAGCTGAAATAAATCAAATTGGGCCAGGGTTGCTACCTTTTTATCAAGCCAAACCCGAACACTATATAGGCGCATGGCAGATTTTTTTTTAAAAGGGGGAACGCTTTGGTAAGGGAGTTCACCAAAGCCCCCACTTATATCACAGTTCCAAGCATTCCTTCTTAAATCAGGGTTCCAAAAGCACCCTTACATCAGAATCCACCTTACCTTAGTGTACTCACTTTGAGTACTGCACTGAACAGTGAATGAATGGGAAGTGTTCTGTGTTGAGTGGCTTCGAGTTCATTCACAAACCAAAGCATAGTATACACAGAATATAATGCTTCAGCTTTGAATGAACACAGTGAGTGATCTGTACTGATGTTTATTCAGAAAGTGAAGGGCAATTAAATTACATATTTTCTGGCCCATTCCCCATCCTGAAATGATCCCCTCAGCAGCCAGCGGGAGAGAAGGGGAAGACACATGATTCAAAACCCGAACTGTCCGAGTTCTACTGCTCTGTGTAAACAAAGGAATAATGGAAGAAGAAAAAATATATTACACATGCAATTATGTGATGCCAGAATATGGAGTTCCAATGATGTGCTCAACCCACACTTGGCAAATTAATCAATCAAATTCAAATGAAGATGAGAAACTCAAAAACCTGACTGCAGCACTCACTGATATTCACACATGAATATCGAAAGACAACTAAAAAAAATTGTGTTGCACTGTCAGAAAAACTTCTAATTCAATATATAGTGTAAAACAAACAAATCAAACATTATAAAGTCCTACAAACAAAATATCAAAGTACACCAAAAGTCTGCAAAATCTCTATGCAGCTTCTGTGCACCAACCACCAAGTGACTATAATGCCGCTTACCAAATCCTTAGACCCCACAAATCAAGAGGTCTAAATCAGCATTTAAAAGATGACAAATGTCACATTGATGGCTATGAAAAATAAAAAAATAAAAGAACTAGTTATGGGCTCAAGACCAAAACATCACAGAACTGGGTCTCTATAGAAAAATATCCCAAAAATCTAGACCAATGCATCTTAAAAAACAACATTATTATACATATAACACATAGACAATTATAAAATCAATCATAGACCACATACCACCCTGTCAATATTGCACAATTAGTTCACATTCTCATTCATCCTTGAACTTGTAAATTGTGTACCTCTGATGTACCTGGGAGCAACGGTGAAACCGGTCAGGATTCTGCATGCCCTCTACCTATCCCTGTCTTGAGGCTGACAATGGATCACTGGTGGCAATTGGTATATGGTGTGGCTATGTGCCCGATTGAAAGTGAAGGATCTGCTTGAAGTGGCTTGTGATGCATATATACTGGGACACCTTTCTATACTTCACAATACAATACACCTTTATATGACATGCAGGTCATGTGTCTGCTTGTTTAATTGTGTGATTGGTATGAACATTCACAGCCATAGTCTTGAGTTCTCCTCTAGACCAAGCTATATGTGTAAATTATGGACTGTATTACAGATGCTGCTATCCTACAATCTCTGTACAGCATGCGAGGGAGGTTGGAGCATATAGTTTCAGTCTCAGGTTTGGAGTCCTCCTCTAGACCATGCTGTGTAAAAAAGTTTGATGGACTTTTTTAGTAATTGCTGCTCGTTACTCCTGCACAGGACATTGTGCCCAGCTACATACATTCTGGTCTCATATCTTGTTGCCAAAAAGTTGGAATAACACAATTGGTTATGCATCAGATATAACACTCTATTGGAGGGAACTCTTGCATCCATATATTAGCTTCCAGCTACTGATACAAGTGGAACATATATTAATTTTCCTGGTTTTCCCGAAGGATCATATTAAGAGACTTTCTGCACATCCCTTCTGCTCATAGCCAATATAACAGTATCCGGAATCCATCTATACACAATTTACAAGTTCAAGGATGAATGAGAATGTGAACTAATTGTGCAATATTGACAGGGTGGTATGGGGTCTATGACTGATTTTATAATTGTCTATGTATTACATGTAAAATAAAGTTGTTTTCTGTGATGTATTGGGCTAGATTTTTGGGATAAGTTTCTATAGAGACCCAGTTCTATGATGGTTTGGTCTAACAACTAGTTATTTTATTTTTTTATTTTTCATGATTATTTGCAAGGGGCTCCCAACCGTACTAGACTTACATGATGGCCCATGTCTTGGAGCCGAGTGATTTTGGGACCTGGACGGAGTTTTGTAAGTTTCCAGTTTCATGGATGGATGGCTCCAGCTCTCTTCCTGTCATACCTCAGCAAGCCTCAAGCCTCACTCTGCCCCAAAAGTGGTAACTGGTTTGCTTCCCATATACCGGTCTCAGCAACAAAAACACATGGCAAGGAAAGAGCAAGAAAATCCCATAGTGAAGTACATTTTAAATAGCATTTATTAATAAACCAAGTGGGTACTCACAAAACTAAACATGTGCATTCGTTATCGTCCGAATGCATTTTCATCCAAATTTCGATGATTTTCATGTTCGTTTTAACAAAACGATAATGAACACGCAGAATCCAAAATCCGAAATAAAAAAAATGCTTTATTTTCATATCCATTATATTTTCGTATTGTTGCGACAACAGTTCGATATAGATGGATAGAAGATTCGGCATGACAACAGTGATAATAGCGATCTGTGTCTATTGAACCTGCAGTCGAATGTGCCTAACCTAACTCTATTAGTCCAAGATTATTTGACAGAGAGAGAAAAGATTCGACATTATAGAGACAATAGTAAAAGAGCTGTTAGTGGTCGCTGCTTCAACATGAAGATTCGACGAAGTGGCTAAAAACATACGATCGCAGCGAGCGGACATTTACAGTCAAATGCTCTGCCCATAAGCTATAGAAGAATTCTAATGTCGTTTGACTAGTAATAATAATTAATAATTAATAATTATAATTTTTACTAGACAAACAACATTAGAATTCTACTATAGTTTGTGGGCAATGTATGATTGCGGAGTCGTACAGTTTAGCTGCTTCGTCGAATCTTCTTAGAACATCCAACAGACGCCAAAAGCCTTGAATTGACAGAATCCACTTTAATTAATTCAAATTTTCATACGAATGCATTTTTTAACAAAACAAAATAAATAAAAATGTTTTTTTGAGAGTAACTAAATAAATTTATTAAATTTATAAACCGAAATTCCGAAACAAAATATTTCAGTGTGCACATGTCTACACAAAACAGATAGTATGACAAACATATCGCATAGCACCGCCAGACGTGATAACATCACTCCTAAATTCTACTCCATGCATGTTTCCTCCAGCGGGACGTCTTCCAAGGGGCAACAGAGTATAATTTATGATTGCCGCTAAATAAATCACTTGTATGTGGGATTCACGTTTGGACATCCAATTGAAACAGAATGTAGCAGTTTTGGAGAAGATTGAGAAGCAGGGAACTAAATGTAAAGGAAAGAAAAATGTACTTAAAGTATTTGTAAATAGATTTTTTTTAAATACCAACCATGGTATGCTTACCTGCTCTGTGTATAGGTTTTGCTCAAATCAGCCCTGATCCTCCTCTTCATGGGTCCCCCGCCAGCACTCCTCCCCCTTGCTGAGTGCCCTCATAGCAAGCTGCTTGCTCTGGGGGCACTCATGTGTGCTCGCTCCCGAGCCACCTCTAAAAGACACACAGAGCACAGCTCAGCCCCACCCCCACTCCCTCTTCATTGGCTGTGATTGACAAAAGCAAGAGCCAATGGCTCCCACTGCTGTGACTCAGTCGATGAGGATGGAGACACTCGGGAGAGCTTCTGCTCTTGCGCACAATGCTGGCTCAGGCTCAGATGAGTATGGGGGGGCTAAGGGGGGGCTGCACACTGAAGGTTTTTAACCTCCATGCATAGAATGCATGAAGGCAAAAGACCTTCAGCCTTTACAACCACTTTAACGTGCAAGAAGAAAAACATTATGTATGTTTAGAAAATTGTGTCTGTAAAATGTATTGATTTCATGAACATGTTCATATATATACAAGGCCAGTTAGAATGAGCTAAGTGTTACCAAGTGTGACCAAACGCTGAACTTTTAGGGTGTTCAGCATAAACAAACATGATTGCTGCTGAGGTTGCTAACTAAGCAGCAGATGCTGGGAATCCCCAGCTGTGAAGGGACTGGGCTGGGTGACATCAGTGGTTGCTAAGGTGCCCCAAACAGTATACTGCACTAAACCTGCAGGTAAATAAGAGAAATATGACCATATAGCCATATTTGGGCAATAACATTAACCAAAATAACCAAAATCACTTTAACTAATGTGGCAATGTGGCCATTGCCACATTAGGGATCTCTGCATTCTTCTTTTGGGAGGTGTTTTTCAACATAATTAAAGCGGAGTTCCACACAAAAATGGAACTTCCGCTTTTCGGAACCCTCCCCCCCTCCGGTGTCACATTTGGCACCTTTCAGGGGGGAGGGGGGTGCAGATACCTCTCTAAGACAGGTATTTGCACCCACTTCCGGCATAGACTCCCATGGGAGTCTATGCCTCTTCCCGTCCCAACCGCGCTGTCTGCTGGGAACACACAGCTCCCAGGAGAGAGCGGGGACCACTAGGGACGCGCAGCGCGATTCGCGCATGCGCAGTAGGGAACCGGGAAGTGAAGCCGCAACGCTTCACTTCCTAATTCCCTCACCTAGGATGGAGGCGGCAGCTGCCGAGAACCGGGCGGGTTCTCGGCGTACCCTGCCGACATCGCTGGACCCTGAGACAGGTAAGTGGCCATGTATTAAAAGTCAGCAGCTGCAGTATTTGTAGCTGCTGGCTTTTAATATTTTTTTTTTTTGGCGGTGTGGGTGAACCCCCGCTTTAATGAGGATTTACATCAACACAAAACATGATTGACAATATATTTACATTGTGGGACATTTTTTATAATGAGTTGTCAAAACTGGGTGGGTGCTTTTATTAACTGTTTACTTTTTTGTGAATGAGGAAGAGTACTATGTACCCCTTACTTATTCACATAGGGTTCGATTATCTGCATGCCCCCTTATTGTTAAAGGGATCTTCCACATTCTGATAAGCCCCCTGCCCTCAGTCCCCCGCAGGCACCCAGAACTGGAATGCCAGGGTTGTGGGGAAATCACTCTTGTCCTCAATAACACAGGGACAGAGTTCTTGGCCAAGGGAGGTCGCCTCTGGCAAGGCATCCACAATGTTGAGGGCATGTGGACAGGTATGGTTTAGGAGGAGGGGTGAAACACTTGTTCCCACCCCTTTCCTTGCCAGTAAGGCTGCATGTTCAGATCCAAAGGGTCAGGTATGGATTTTGGAAGGGACCCCCATGCCATTTTTTTTCTTCTGTAAAAACATACACTTTTAATTCTTTATTTATACATTTTAATAAAATGCAGCCGAAAAACAGGAAAGTAGAATATTAGACCAAAACATAACCATGTGGATTACAGGTACAGGTACAGTATAAAATATTACTTCGTAGATTGACAATACCACTGACTGAGGAGGAAACAAACCTTGAAAAAGGAAAGCCCATGCAGCCATCACTTTCCAAGATTGGCACACTGCCATAAACTATTACATAGTTACATAGTTACATAGTAGGTGAGGTTGAAAAAAGACACAAGTCCATCAAGTCCAACCTATGTGTGTGATTATGTGTCAGTATTACATTACATATCCCTGTATATTGCGGTCATTCAGGTGATTATCTAATAGTTTCTTGAAGCTATCAATGCTCCCCGCTGAGACCACCGCCTGTGGAAGGGAATTCCACATCCTTGCCGCTCTTACAGTAAAGAACCCTCTACGTAGTTTAAGGTTAAACCTCTTTTCTTCTAATTGTAATGAGTGGCCACAAGTCTTATTAAACTCTCTTCTGCGAAAAAGTTTTATCCCTATTGTGGGGTCACCAGTACAGTATTTGTAAATTGAAATCATATCCCCTCTCAAGCGTCTCTTCTCCAGAGAGAATAAGTTCAGTGCTCGCAACCTTTCCTCATAACTAAGATCCTCCAGACCCTTTATTAGCTTTGTTGCCCTTCTTTGTACTCGCTCCATTTCCAGTACGTCCCTCCTGAGGACTGGTGCCCAGAACTGGACAGCATACTCCAGGTGCGGGCGGACCAGAGTCTTGTAGAGCGGGAGAATTATCGTTTTATCTCTGCAGTTGATCCCCCTTTTAATGCATGCCAATATTCTGTTTGCTTTATTAGCAGCAGCTTGGCATTGCATGCCATTGCTGAGCCTATCATCCACTAGGACCCCCAGGTCCTTTTCCATCCTAGATTCCCCCAGAGGTTCTCCCCCCAGTGTATAGATTGCATTCATATTTTTGCCACCCAAATGCATTATTTTACATTTTTCTACATTGAACCTCATTTGCCATGTAGTCGCCCACCCCATTAATTTGTTCAGGTCTTTTTGCAAGATTTCCACATCCTGCTGAGAAGTTATTGCCCTGCTTAGCTTAGTATCGTCTGCAAATACAGAGATTGAACTGTTTATCCCATCCTCCAGGTCGTTTATGAACAAATTAAATAGGATTGGTCCCAGCACAGAACCCTGGGGAACCCAACTACCCACCCCTGACCATTCTGAGTACTCCCCATTTATCACCACCCTCTGAACACGCCCTTGTAGCCAGTTTTCAATCCATGTACTCACCCTATGGTCCATGCCAACGCACCTTATTTTGTACAGTAAACGTTTATGGGGAACTGTGTCAAATGCTTTTGCAAAATCCAGATACACCATGTCTACGGGCCTTCCTTTATCTAGATGGCAACTCACCTCCTCATAGAAGGTTAATAGATTGGTTTGGCAAGAACGATTCTTCATGAATCCATGCTGATTACTGCTAATGATATCATTCTTATTACTAAAATCTTGTATATAGTCCCTTATCATCCCCTCCAAGAGTTTACATACTATTGATGTTAGGCTAACTGGTCTGTAATTCCCAGGGATGTTTTTTGGGCCCTTTTTAAATATTGGTGCTACATTGGCTTTTCTCCAATCAGCTGGTACCATTCCAGTCAATAGACTGTCTGTAAAAATTAGGAACAACGGTCTGGCAATCACCTGACTGAGTTCCCTAAGTACCCTCGGATGCAAGCCATCTGGTCCCGGTGATTTATTAATGTTAAGTTTCTCAAGTCTAATTTTAATTCCGTCCTCTGTTAACCATGTAGGTGCTTCCTGTGTTGTGTCATGAGGATAAACACTGCAGTTTTGGTTACTGAAGCCCCCCCGATTCACTCGTGAAGACTGAGGAGAAGAATAAATTCAATACCTTTGCCATCTCCCCATCCTTTGTAACCAGATGTCCTTCCTTATTCTTTATGGGGCCAATATGGTCTGTCCTCCCTTTTTTACTGTTTACATACTTAAAGAATTTCTTGGGATTTTTTTTGCTCTCCTCCGCTATGTGTCTTTCATGTTCTATCTTAGCCATCCTAATTGCACCCTTACATTTCTTATTGCATTCTTTATAAATTCTGAATGCTGTGGATGATCCCTCAACCTTGCATTTTTTGAAGGCCTTCTCCTTTGCTTTTATATGCATTTTTACATTGGAGTTAAGCCATCCAGGATGTTTGTTCGCTCTTTTAAATTTATTACCCAATGGGATACATTGGCTAATGCCCTTATTTAATATGCTCTTAAAGCAAACCCATCTCTCCTCCGTATTCTTTGTTCCTAATATTTTATCCCAATTTATGCCTTTTAGCAAGGTTTGTAGTTTAGGGAAGTTGGCTCTTTTGAAATTCAGTGTCTTTGTGTTCCCTTCATGTCTCCTATTTGTGTGATTTATACTGAAACTAATTGACCTGTGATCGCTGTTACCTAAATTGCCCCGTATTTCCACATCTGTTATCAGGTCTGTATTGTTGGTAATCAGTAGATCTAGTAATGTTTTATTTCTAGTTGGTGCGTCTACCATCTGACCCATAAAATTGTCCTGCAAGACATTAAGGAACTGGCGAGCCTTAAATGAATGCGCGGTTCCCTCCGCCCAGTCTATGTCTGGATAATTAAAATCCCCCATTATGATAACACTTCCCATCCTTGCTGCTAATCCAATTTGTAATAGGAGATCCGTCTCCACTTCCTCCCTCAGGTTAGGGGGCCTATAGCATACTCCCAGTATTATTTTCCCCTTAGCTTCATCCCTTTGGAGCTCTACCCATAAATATTCCACCTCCTCCCTAGCCCCCTCAGTGATGTCATCTCTCACATTCACTTGTACATTATTCTTGATATATAGGCATACCCCTCCCCCTTTTTTACCCTCTCTGTCCTTGCGGTATAGGGTATACCCATGAATGTTTGCCAGCCAATCATGAGAGCTGTTGAACCAGGTCTCTGAAATTACCACAAAATCCAAATCCTCCTTGTACAACAGTATCTCTAGTTCACCCATCTTGTCCGCCAGGCTCCTGGCATTGGTGAACATGCCACATAGTTTAGACCGGTCGCATATTGTCCTCGTATTGGGTGTTTCAAGATTGCAACTTGGACTTGCTACTATACTCACCTTGTGTTTTTGTGCTTTGGTTAACCTACCACTAATGCCCCCAATACTACCCTCTGGAATATCTTCCACGCTGGCTATCACTGTCTCTGGACCCTCCCCCCCATCGCCTAGTTTAAAAACCCCTCTAACTTTTTGGCCATCTTCATTCCCAGCAGATCTGCACCCTCCTCATTTAGGTGCAGTCCGTCCCTTCTATAGTACCGGTTACCGACTGAGAAGTCGGCCCAGTCCTCCAGGAACCCAAACCCCTCCTTACTACACCAGCTCTTCAGCCACTTGTTTACTTCCCTAATCTCCCTCTGCCTCTCTGGTGTGGCTCGATGTACCGGTAGTATTCCTGAGAACACTACCTTGGAGGTCCTTTTCCTCAATTTAGCTCCTAAGTCCCTAAAATCGTTCTTTAGGACACTCCATCTGCCTCTGACTTTGTCATTGGTGCCAACGTGCACCATGACAGCCGGGTCTTCCCCAGCCCCTCCCAGTAATCTGTCCACAAGATCCGTGATGTGCCGAACCCGAGCGCCCGGTAGACAACATACTGTTCGACGCTTCAGGTCTTGGTTACAGATTGCCCTCTCTGTCCTTCTAAGAATTGAGTCCCCTACCACCAGAATCTGTCTTTCCTTTCCCTTTGCTGCTCCCCCACTCTCACTGGAGGAGTTCTTCCCCTGGCAGCTAGGAGAGTCCCTCATCTCCAGCAGTGCTGGTCCCTGACTGGTTACACCAATGTCACTCAATGGAGCGTACTTATTGGGATGCTCCAGTCCTGGATCGGCCTCCCTGGCACTTCCCCCTCTACCCCTCCTGACTGTCACCCATCTACTCTTTGCTAGTGCCTGCACCTCTTTGTCTCCACCCGCCTCTGTGCTGGCCCCTGCCGGCACCTGCCGTGTACGTTCCTGGCTCACCTTTAGTATGGAGGGACTTCTCAGTGCTGACAGTTGCTTCCCCAGATTCAGAACCTGGGCTTCCAGGGAAACAATGTGCTTACATTTTGCACAGCAGTATTCGCCCTCGATCGGATGATCAAGGAACGCATACATGCGGCAAGATGTACAAAGAGTCGCCTCTCCACACCCGCCGGGCATCGTACCTATTAAATTTGGTGAGGATTTGGGGATTTTACCCTGTCCAAATTACCTAACAACTAGCTTCCTGGCACTAATACTCAAGACAATACACAGGTACACGACAAGACAATACACAGGTACACAATACACAAGTACTAACGATCCACACACACTACTCAGACAACACTCAGATACTCACACTACACAGGTACTATGACCCCTGTTATAACCTCCTGTTTTAAACTCTTGTTTTTAACTCCCACTTAATCCAGCTCCACAGCTTCAAACTGAGCACGCTCAGACTGAGTCCTACAACAAGTTAAATAGGCACCTGTGAGCAATTAACCACACCCCTTAATTGATAGACTGATGAAACAAGAAAAAAAAAAAAAAAAGCTATTTAAAAAGTGACAGCAAAAGGCAAATTAAAAACTAAAAGGAAAAGTCCCCAAAATGCAACCCAGCAAACACCAACAGACAGCAAACACACACCAACAGACAGCAACACACACAAACAGACAGCAACACACACCAACAGACAGCAAGACTTGTATACTCTAACACTTGTTTTTAACTCCCACTTAATCCAGCTCCACTTACACCAAGCTCCACAGCTTCAAACTGAGCACGCTCAGACTGAGTCCTACAACAAGTTAAATAGGCACCTGTGAGCAATTAACCACACCCCTTAATTGATAGACTGATGAAACAAGAAAAAAAAAAAAAAAGCTATTTAAAACTATTATGCCCCGTACACACGGTCGGACTTTGTTCGGACATTCCGACAACAAAATCCTAGGATTTTTTCTGACGGATGTTGGCTCAAACTTGTCTTGCATACACACGGTCACACAAAGTTGTCGGAAAATCCGATCGTTCTAAACGCGGTGACGTAAAACATGTACGCCGGGACTTTAAACGGGGCAGTGGCCAATAGCTTTCATCTCTTTATTTATTCTGAGCATGCGTGGCACTTTGTCCGTCGGATTTGTGTACACACGATCGGAATTTCCGACAACGGATTTTGTTGTCGGAAAATTTTATCTCCTGCTCTCCAACTTTGTGTGTCGGAAAATCCGATGGAAAATGTCCGATGGAGCCTACACACGGTCGGAATTTCCGACAACACGCCCGATCGGACATTTTCCATCGGAAAATCCGACCGTGTGTACGGGGCATTAAGGTTCTCTTTTCCCTTTACCTTCCCCTCCCTCTTGCTCTCCTCTAATTTTGAATTTACTTTTCTCTCTTTCCCCTCCCTTCTCTTTCCCTTTCCCTCCAAACTTCATATTTATATACTGTATAAGATAACTTCCTTGGTTTATAACGAAAAGGTTACAAATCGACCAAGCAATGTGCAGATAACCATACACCATTTAAACACACGGGAAAAGAGAGAAAAAAAATTGTAAACGTAATGCAGATTTACATAAGCTTATAAAGGTGTTAGTCTTTACTATATGAATAATTACATTATACATTATACTGTCTACCTACTAATCTCAACCCGTCTTTTTACCCCAGATTTTAATTTTTTATTTCAGACCCTGATAGGTTAAAAATACATACGTAGGCTCTGTTTCCACTACTGCGAGTTGTTGTGTGACTTGACACGTGAAGTCGCATGACAAGTCAAAATCCCTGTATTTCAATGGTCCCTGTTCTAATTTGTGCAACTCAAGTCGCAGCGACTCCAAAAAAGGTTTTTGCACTACTTTGTTCCATCTTTGGTGCGACTTGTTCTCCTTAGAGAGTAATTAAGTTGCAATGCAGTCGCATGTACATGTATGACACAGGGACTTTGTTGCGACTTCCACGGAAGTCTATGGAAGAACATTATCTTTGCTCCTCCCAAATACATCACTTCCTATATGGATGTACGTGAGTGTGGAAGACAGCAGGAAGCATGCCTAGGGCTAGAAAGAACAAGCGACAAGTTCATGACAATTAAGAAATAATTGGCTTGTCAGACAACGTCCGGCAATATATGACCTCAGAGATCCATGTTACAAAGATCATGTAAAGAAGGAGAGCATGGGTGGAAGTGGCTTGCATATATTATGATACCTGGGACTCTTTATCAGCTACAGAACGGTCTGCAAAAAGTAAGTAAAGTGTTTGATATATGCTGCTTAGCACTTTGCGGCTTGCACCTATTTAAATATGCAGCAACCAATGTCGGGAGATCACAATGGTTTGGCAGGAGGGAATCCACTGTCAACACTATCTGTGTTGATGGTGGAATTTAAATAGTTTTTTTCCTGCAACCTGTGGCTGCAGGAAAGTAAATCAGTGTGTGTGTGTGTGTGTGTGTGTGTGTGTGTAGGGCCCCAAATAAAATTTGCCCATGGTCCAAACAATATTAAAAATGGCCCTGTCGACATCCTTCAGCGCATCACAAATTCTGCAGGTGTCATGGATAATATACCTTGCAGTTGTTTTCCCACCATCAAGATCAATTATGCAGCCTAGCAAATGAATGACCTATGGGCAGTTAATAAAGAAATATTTTTTGAACTTGGTATTGTCTTTATATTTTGCAGTGCACTCATTACAAACTCGATGGAGAAGTCTCAAAGACTGTTACAACCGGTACCTATGAAAATTAAAAGAAGGAAGGAGTGGTTCCGGCTCAAAAAGATTAGCCCCATATGCCCATGCCGGAGATCTTGGATTTTTAAAACCGGTGTTGGAAATGCAAGAGTAAGTTATCAGCAGGCATATTTTCTGAATTTGACATATAAAATTGTAATGCTTACTTTAAAAATATGTTATTCATATTTCAGAACCCAAACAAACTGGGAAGACAGCACACAGGGTTTGCCACCAGAAGATGAGTCAGAGGAAGCTGCTGCTGCTGTGGAGGAAGAACAATTTCAAGACAATGTTGACAAGGAACTGTTCATAGATGAATCAAGGTCATCAACAAACTCCATGAATGAGGAGGATGCTGAACCAGGGCCTAGCAATGTCTTTAGGCCTTTGCGAAGATCTACAAGGGGAAGTGCCAGGGCTGGGACCCCATGGATAAAATATTAAATGTAGTCAATAAGATGTCCACTAAAATGGCTGAAAACCAGTGTGAAGATACAGCATTTCTCACTGTAATTTTAGGCATATGTAAACAGGTCCCCCGAGAGAAAAAAATATGCACTCAGGATGGCTATCCTGCCAACTGCTCAACCAATATGTAGGAACTGTCACTTGTTCGATAAAATGCCAAACGCACATTCGACAACTCATCTTGCCCTTGTTAAGCAGTAGTTGAAGATTCTCTTCTCTTCATCCAGAGACTGATTGGAATAAGTCCTTAGTAGATGGTCACTGAGAGCAAAGGCCTCATCCCCAATATAGACAAATGGCAGTGGCAGCCCATTTGTTTCTAGCAGCGGACAGTCCTGTGCCAGGTCCAGGCCATTTTCTCTCAACATTCTTCCAAAAGATGATCATGCAAAAATACTGGAGTCTGAGCTGCTGCCGTACGATCCTATGTCTATATATCTAAAACAATAATTGGCATCAGTCACTGCTAGTAAGACTAACGAAAAATATTTTTTATAGTTGAAGAATTTTGTTCTACTGCCCATGGGCATCACTACTCTTATGCCCCGTACACATGGTCGGATTTTCCGATGGAAAATGTGTGATAGGACCCTGTTGTCGGAAATTCCGACCGTGTGTAGGCTCCATCACACATTTTCCATCGGATTTTCCGACACACAAAGTTTGAGAGCAGGATATAAAATTTTTCGACAACAAAATCCGTTGTCGGAAATTCCGATCGTGTGTACACAAATCCGACGGACAAAGTGCCACGCATGCTCAGAATAAATAAAGAGATGAAAGCTATTGGCCACTGCCCCAATTATAGTCCCGACGTACGTGTTTTACGTCACCACATTCAGAATGATCGGATTTTTGGACAACTTTGTGTGACCATGTGTATGCAAGACAAATTTGAGCCAACATCCGTCGGAAAAAATCCTAGGATTTTGTTGTCGGAATGTCCGAACAAAGTCCGACCGTGTGTACGGGGCATTAAATGTTTGCCGACACAATTTGGAAAATTGCATTGGTCCCAGAAAACTGCCGCTATCTTGCACCAATCTTCGGGAGTGGGCTTCTTCAGTACCAAATCCCTAAGAACAATATTGCTGGCAGTAGTTTTGCCAACCACGAGCTCAAAATGCAAACTTGCAAAGGAATGTCCAGTTGCCAGGTACCTAAAAT
Organism: Aquarana catesbeiana; assembly: GCF_042186555.1. Lineage (NCBI taxonomy): Eukaryota > Metazoa > Chordata > Amphibia > Anura > Ranidae > Aquarana > Aquarana catesbeiana. The sequence goes on from NC_133326.1 coordinate 180,777,798, forward strand.
GGAAGAGTAAATACAGTTTATTAGATTGATGCATATTAACAATAAGCTACGTCTATATTAGAACTAAAAATGAGCTTGAAAGGAGGTGCCTGAGGAAGTGAAGGAAGAAGAGGAGCGGGAGAAAGACACTCGTGATGTACAGGGACAATTAATATTGTAAAAACAATCACACCCACAATAACATGCCAATATTTATTATTTCAATTCATGTAAAGAGGATCAAAGAATGATGTGGATCTCAAAATGCCACATATGAGGTAAGAAGAAGAAAAAGTAGGTATGAAAAGTTACCTCACCTGAGCCTTTCAACAGCTGGAATACTCCTTCGGAAACTTGTGTTTTATCGCTCTAGATGGCTAGAGAGCAAAGCTAACAATTCATCAAAACTGTAAAGAGAAAATATATGGCTATTAGCTACATTGACCATGTAAAAATCAACCATTTATAAATATATTTCCATTTTTTAAAACATTTGATCAGGTTTTTGTTAACACTTTAGCTATTCAAAGCTAAAAATTAGAAGAAGAGTCATAGTGACCATGCATATACATGTTTTCCAAAACATATCTTGGAGCATTTGCAAGTTGACATAAACAAATGTTCTCACCTTCTAATTGACATCCATGTGTAGTTGAAGAATTTGTCTTCATGAGCACGGAGGTCATTGTAAAAGTCCCAAAACTGGACTCTCCCTTACCTTTGGGCGATGACGGGATGGATCCAAAATCTATGCTTTCTCCTCCTCCGCTTATCCTCTTCTTCTTCATCTATTAATGCTGCTACAGCAGCCATAATGACTGCTGACCCAACATATTGCATAGCCAACATGTTTTCTAAGCACTATACAACACATGACAACAAAAGAGGAAGGGGAAATGACTAAGCAGGATAAGGAATTACATCACTATGACTAAATTGCAGAACATCAAAGTCGCACAAAGTTTGGAAAGTTGCAATAAATCGCAAAATCATAAGATTTAATCCTCTAATACTAAAGGAGACTGGTCTTTATATAAGATATACGGAGTCCATATTCTCCAGTATTTCTCACTCTGTTCTTTCATTGCCATCGTGGGATATTCCATTTCCTGAATTTCTGTAATTCTCGCCAGCCAGTGAGATTTAGTTGAAGCAACCGGACTTTTCCAAAGTGGCGGTATACATGCTTTTGCAGCCGTTAGAAGGTGTCTCAACATTTCATTTTTGTAGCTTTTATTGGATAAGGGTGTATGTAGGTATGTTGTGGGCTTCTTCCCAAGAGACACACCAGCTAATTCCTTAACCGTATGTTCAACCATATCCCAGAAGTCTTTCAGGTTTGGACTTTCCCAAAAAATGTATAATAGGGTACCCTCCGATTCCCGACAGCGCCAACAGACATCTGAAATCTGGGAATACATACAATACCATCTTGTAAGAAGTTTGTATTCTTCCTTCTTGATATCTGCTCACCACTGAGGACTTATGGGCAAATATCAAGATTCTATCCTTTGGAGTTTGCGTTAAGGTAATTTGTAAATCTCTTTTCCATTGTTGGAGAAAGGAAAGATTCTGTCGGGCATTGGTCATTATCAACATTGAGTACAAATGCGACAATGAGTGTCTCATTGGTTTCCCTGCAAGGCAGGACTTCTCAAACTTAGAAAGGTCTCTTATATTAGAGTCCCTCTCCGACAACGTGAGAAGATATGCACCCAACTGGAAACAGCGAAGAAAGTTCAAAGTGTGGGAGAAATTCTTTGAAATTACATAGCTCATCATAAGCCGCTTTACTTGAAGGAAATGCATCAAGCGATAGGACCCCTGACGAATATGTTCATCAAATTAATGATCATTAAGTCCTGGATAAAAGGATGGGTTACCAAAAATAGGGGTTAATAGACTAGAGAGAGGTGAAAGATCTGTATGTTTAAAAACTGATCTAACAACTCACACACGTACACACAATCGGACTTTCCGACAACAAAACCGTGGAATTTTGTTCAAAGGTTGTTGGCTCCAACTTGTCTTGCACACACACGGTCACACAAATGGCCAACAATTACGAACGTGGTGACGTACAAGACGTACGACGAGCTGAGAAAAGGGAAGTTCAATAGCCAGTGCGGCTCCTTCTGCTTGATTCCGAGCATGCGCGAACTTTTGTGCGTCGGACTTGTGTACACACGATCGGAAATTCCGACAACAAAGTTTTGTTGGCGGAAAATTTGAGAACCTGCTAGCCAACATTTGTTGCTGGAAAGTCCGACAACAAATGTTCGATGGAGCATACACACGGTCGGACTTTCCACCAACAAGCTCACATCCAACATTTGTTGTCAGAAAATATGATCGTGGGTACGGGGCATAAGAGTAGCTCCAGCCAGAGGGTGTTGGGTGGCCTCTATCAGGATGGCCTCATCTGAAATCCAAGGGAGATCAGCTAACGGTATACCCACAATCGCCTGTTCTAAATGTACCCACTGTTTTTTATCTCCTTGGGCAGGAGGAGAAGTCTAGATAAATGCACAGCCTCAGGGTATTTTAGTGGGTCTGGAAAACCGATACTGCCTTTTGTCTTTAGACGTGTCAAAATAGAACTCTGAATCCTCGCTGGTTTGCCCGCCCATATAAACTTCAAAAACCTTGCTTGCAGGTCCTTTACTCGCATTTAAAACACATTTTTTTCTTTGCAAACCTCAGTGTTGGTATCAGGGCTGTGTTTTGGCCTAGGCCAACAAGGCCTAGGCCTAGGGCGGCACTTTGCGGGGGGCAGCGTAAAGGGCAGCCCCCCCACATGAGAGGAAGCCCCCCACCCTTCTTGCCGATTCCCGGCTCCCGCTGCCGCCTCCCGCACACATGCAGTCCACGGCGGCCGGCTTTCTGTAGCGGCGCCGCGGTGTATGGGCGTGCTTGGCAGAGGGTGGGGGCGTGTACCTCACGCCCCCCCACTCTCTGCCAAGCACACCCATACACCGCGGCGCCGCTACAGAAAGCCGGCCGCCGTGGGCTGCATGTGTGCGGGAGGCGGCATCCGGGAATCGGCAAGATGGGTGGGGGGGTTTTTCTCATGCGGGGGCAGGGGGGCGGCGTGTGTCACTCACGCCCCCATAAGCAGCAGGTGACAGGTGGAGCCTTAAGCTCCGCCTACCCTCCCCTGCAGTCAATCTTCTCCTCGGCCCTGGGGCGGGATCTGGCTGTGACGTCAGATGGAGGAGAGAGAGGAGCACGAGGGAAACCCCCAGGACAGCAGGTATAATGATTAAATAAATTATATCAGTGTTATGGGCACTGGCAGTGGCAGCATTTGATGGGCACAGTGTTAGCATTTGATGGGCACAGTGGCTACGTTTGATGGGCACAGTGTTAGCATTTGATGGGCACAGTGTTAGCATTTGATGGGCACAGTGGCTACGTTTGATGGGCACAGTTTAGCATTTGATGGGCACAGTGTTAGCATTTGATGGGCACGGTGGCTGCGTTTGATGGCACAATGGCTGCGTTTGATGGGCACAGTGGCTGCAATTGATGGGCACAGTGGCTACGTTAAATGGGCACAGTGGCATTTGATGGGCACAGTGTTAGCATTTGATGGGCACAGTGGCTACGTTTGATGGGCACAATGGCTGCGTTTGATGGCACAATGGCTACATTTCATGGCACAGTGGATGCGTTTGATGGGCACAGTGGATGCGTTTGATGGGCACATTGGCTGCGTTTGATGGGCATAGTGGCTGCGTTTGATGGGGCACAGTGGCTGCAATTGATGGGCACAGTGTTAGCATTTGATGGGCACAGTGTTAGCATTTGATGGGCACAGTGGCTACGTTTGATGGGCACAGTGGCTATGTTTGATGGGCACAGTGGCTGCGTTTGATGGCACAATGGCTGCGTTTGATGGCACAATGGCTACATTTGATGGCACAGTGGATGCGTTTGATGGGCACAGTGGATGCGTTTGATGGGCACAGTGGCTGCGTTTGGGCACAGTGGCTGCGTTTGATGGGGCACAGTGGCTGCAATTGATGGGCACAGTGGCTGCAATTGATGGGCACAGTGGCTGCGTTTGGCACAGTGGCTGCGTTTGATAGCACAGTGGCAGCATTTGATGGGTACAGTGGCTGCGTTTGAGGGCACAGTGGCTGCAATTGATGGGCACAGTGGCTGCGTTTGATGGGCACAGTGGCTGCATTTGATGGGGCACAGTGGCTGCATTTGATGGCACAGTGGCTGCATTTGATGGCACAGTGGCTGCATTTGATGGGGCACAGTGAGGCTGCAATTGATGGGCACAGTGAGACCCCCCCCCGTGATAGCATTAAAACTCAGCAGCTACAAATACTGTAGCTGCTGACTTTTAATATTAGGACACTTACCTGTCCAGGGATCCAGCGATGTCGACACCTCAGCCGATTTTCGGATTGGCTCTCGGGTTTTACCACTATCATTCATGGTAAGGGAAACCGACCGGTTCCCTACTGCACATGTGCGAAGCGCGTTGCACTTTCTGAATGGCCCAGTGGAGGAAGGAGGAGGGGGACAGACTTCAGCGGGGACAGCGCAATCTCCCGGAAGTGGGGAAGGATACCTGTCAGAAACAGGTACCCATTCCCCCCCTGAAAGGTGCCAAATAAGCCTAAAGAGGAAGGGGCGTGGTTTACAGATGATAGGGTGGGTCTTAAACAGGAAGGGGTGTGGCCTCGACAGGATGGGGTGGGTCGTATTTAAATTAGGGGGGTGCATGCGTTTAGTCAGGCCTAGGGCAGCACAAAACCTAAATACACCACTGGTTGGTATAGTAAGTTGTGTACATTCTACAAATGCACTACTTCACAGGCAGAATTCAGGCACATACCCAGGTAGGTTTTTTAAAAAATTGAGCAGTTTTAATGTGTACCTTTATCAGAAACATCACTGCTCCCTATCCAACCTAATTCATTTTTTTCATTAGTACATGTCTCCCAGGTCACCCCCCATGCATGTTGTTTGACAATCAATAGCTTGATAGTCAAGAAAATAGCTAATATTGATTTTATAGATTTGACCCCTATTGATTTCAACTGAGCTTGAATTCAATATTTGAACTTATTTAATGTTTGCCAAACCCTGCTCGAGCGGAATGCAGGTATGTTTGGCTCATCACTAAAGGCTAGTTTTAAATTCTGGCAAATGCATATTTTATCCAGAAAATTTTGCAAATGACAAGGAGGCAACACTTGACAAAGGGGTTCTTTATAAAAACTGCATTACATTATTGTGGTTAAACGTCCAATGATATTCATAGTACCCTTGTCAAGTCTGATAATAAAATGTTTTGGAGCAGCAGGACAGATCAGCGGGGGAATGAAAGGAAGGTAAGTTTATGGGTCTGTACTAGGGTTGCACTGATATTGATATTAGAATCGGTATCAGTGCCGATACCGAGCATTTGCATGAGTATACTTGTACTCATGTAAATGCTCCGATGCTTGACCCGATACTTAGGCAGCATCAGGGGTGATCGATGTAGCAGTGAGGGCAGTTACAAGCACTGATCTCCCTGTATAGCTTTCAGGGAGATCAGTGCTTGTAACTGCCCTCACCGCCACACCAATTACCCCTGTCATTTACCAGCTCCTTCCTTTTCCGTATGAACAGAGTCAGTGATTACTGCCTCTGTCCATTCTTCATAACTGAAACATCGTAACCTGTGTTTACGATGCTTCATTTTATGACTGGAGAGGAGCCTTTGTCTCCTGCTCATTCAATTTCAATGCAGCTGAGGCTGCAGAGAAAGGGACTGGGGAATCCTCAGTCCCTTTCCCGGTCTCAAAGGGGAGATATCAGGGGTCTATACAGACCCCTGATATCTCACCCAAATCCCCCCCAACAGGGCTGGAAAAAAATTTGAAAAAATTGTAATAAATATTTAAAAGTTAAACTGTAAAAAAAAAAAAAAAAAAGCTGACACCATCCACTCCCCCACCCTAAAAAAAAAAGCACTGCAAATAAAAACAAAAAAATCTAACATTTTCAAAAATAAAATTGTAAAAAAAATTAAATAAAAATAAAAAAACTACTGACACATGTACCACTGTCACATGACATTAAAGAAGTATCGGTAATCAGTATAGGCAAGTACTTGAAAAAAGTATCGGTACTTGTACTCGGTCTTAAAAAAGTGGGATTGGTGCAACCCGAGTCTATACAGGCCTGCAATAAAGTGGGCCTGGAGCATTTTAAGATATAAAGCATACACTTATTGTAACTGACTTTCAGTTCTGTTACACTGAGTTAGGTAAAAGCTGCAATATTTTTGGCCAACAATGCCGCAGATGCTTTAACAAAAATCAATGCAATTACAATGCAATGAGTCCAGCAAGTTTAGATAGCAATTAAGGGTTATTTAAGGCAATTTAAGACTTCTAAAATGCAGTCACAAGTCTCCCTAAAAGCTAAATAATGATATATTTTACCAATGCATAGTAGCATCAATAATAAAAAGTACATCAATCAGAGCACCAGATTGCCATAGCCATTTGAATGTTATTAATATGTTAAGTACAGCAGTCATCGCTATGTGTGTTGTATTCTACATTCTAAAAGCATACTTGCAGGGTTTATGTGCACATATCTAGCTGAGGAAGGCACATTAGATTGTAAGCTTATAAGAGAAAACATTGTTTTTATATGAAAAGTGCTGTGAAGCTTGCTAGAATACTTTACTATAGAAAATTGTAAAATTATTAGATCAATTAATGTTTCAAGCCTAAGGCAACTATTACTGTGTAATTCTACAAAGATTTACATGACATACATTAACTATGACACCTCAGTGTACACAAAATCGCTAATACAGCATCTTTTTAAATTAATAAATAGTTTAGCATCAAAGAAATTAAATAAAGCTGTTTCTCATTGGATTATTTTTGATAGCAAGTAGTCACTGCAAACAAAACAGTTGGAACTACCATTTAAGGCAGGGCAGGGGTGCAGCCAGATAGATTAATGGTGGAATCTGTACTTTTCACTAGCCAGCAAATGGCTAGTGGAAAATATATTAACCCTAGTTGGTATTAGTCTACAGTAAGTGAATTGTCTTTCTACCAAGCAAACTCCGAATTTGGGGCTAAATTTGTCTATACACTAGAAGATTTTCAAATGAATGTTCATATAAATATTCATACAAAAATTATTTGCACATTCGATGACTGGCAAAATGTGGTTTGAAAGTACTTCAAAATTTCATTTGCATTTAACATTCGATTTTGAATGAATTTGACTTTCTGAACAAAAATCACATACTCCGTTACACGTTTGTTTGTTCGAGAATAATTTTCCATCCTGCTCCTTTGAATTTTTTTGTCATTGTGTTCAAAAATGAATGTTGATTTGAACCCATTAATGATTAGAAAATTGAACTAACTTTCTTTAAATGACATTTTTTTAGTAAAATTCTACTAGTGTGGAGCCAGCTTAAAGAAGGCCAGACATGAGATGACAGTCACCCGATCCAATCGTTGTTGGCTGGACCAGGCTACTATATCACATCTATAAAATAAGAATACACTTGCCAGCCAACCACTTTAAGTGACAAAGGTTGGCTAGATAGGCTTGAAAAAAAATCTCATAGTTGAAAAAACACTGGAAGCTGTCTGCCTTCCTCCTTCTCAATTCATCTAAACATTTAAGCTAAAGTCTAAGGCTGGCCATACATTAATCTTTTTTTTTGTTCAACCAGTGGGTTAAATGAAAAAAATTCCCCAATTCCCCCATCCACACACTTGATGTAGATGGGGGAATCCTTCCCGCTGATGAATCTGTTCTGACAATAGGGAGAATTTGTCTGGTACCTGCTGAACCGGCCGAGTTTTGATCCATGTATGGCCAGCTTAACACTAATATCCTCAGTGCTAGCACAGACTCACAGAGATATATTGTATACTATCCCAACTGATTCCCCATTTCATGCATAGATGGCAGCTCACTTCACAGAAAAGGGAATGTTTAATCATAAACACATAACAAAAAGACCATGTGCTGGTAAAATATGTATAAGTTATTAAATGAAAGATAATATTCTACTCCGTAATTAGAGCCGCCACACCTCAATCCACCGTTAGTACACTCTTAAGACTGAACACATTTTTGGGACACCCCCCTTTCATCAAGGTTCTGATGTTGGGCTCTACCAAAGTACTGACAGTGAACAACGTCTGGTGACACTTTTCTGTTTGCCCAGGACTGTTTTCATGTATTATAAGTTATTTCAAAATGCACTTTGTGAGTAGTATCTTATTTAATATATACATATATCATGAGGACAAGGTGTTCTGTCTTTTTGTTATGTGTTCTTATATTATTATTATTATTATCATACAGGATTTATATAGCGCCAACAGTTTACACAGTGCTTTACAACATTAGGGAGGACATCACAAGTACAATACAATTCAATACAGGAGGAATCAGAGGGCCCTGCTCGTTAGAGCTTACAATCTAGGAGGGAGGGTCAAGTTATACAAAAGGGTGATAGCTGTGGGGGATGAGCTAATGGAGAAAATAGTGCAGTTGTTAGATGGAGGCAGGATAGGCTTCTCTGAAGAGGAAAGTTTTCAGGGATCGCCTAAAAGTGGATACATTTGGAGACAGTCTGACAGATTGGGGTAGGGAATTCCAGAGGATGGGCGAGGCTCGGGAGAAGTCCTGGAGGCAGATATGGGAGGAGGTGATGAGGGAGCTAGAGAGCAGGAGGTCCTGGGAGGAACGGAGAGGGCGATTAGGTTGGTATTTTGAGACTAGACTAGTGATGTAGCTGGGGGCAGAGTTGTGCATGGCTTTGTAACTTATTGTTGGTATTTTGAATTTAATTTGTTGGGCGAGTGGCAGCCAACGGAGGGATTGGCAGAGAGGGGTAGCAGACACTGAGCGGTTTGTAAGGTGGATGAGTCTGGCAGCAGCATTCATGATGGACTGAAGGGGGATAGTCTATTTAAAGGTAAGCCAATGAGGAGGGAGTTGCAGTAGTCGAGGCGAGAGATAACCAGGGAGTGAATCAGGAGCTTTGTGGTTTCATTGGTTAGAAAGGGACGTAGTTTAGAGATGTTGCGGAGGTTGAGGTGGCAAGCTTTGGAAAGTGATTGGATGTGGGGCCGAAAGGAGAGTTCAGAATCCAGGATAACACCTAGCACCCTGACATGTGGGGACGGGTGGATGGTTGTGCCATTGCTCTTGACAGACAAGTCAGGGGAAGAGGCACGTGGGGGAGGAAATATTATAAGCTCGGTTTTGGACAAGTTGAGTTTGAGGAAGTGGTGTGACATCCATACAGATATGTCGGTTAGTAAGTTAGTGATGCGTGAGGAGACTGATGGAGTGAGTTGAGGGGTGGAGAGATAGATTTGTGTGTCGCCAGCATAGAAATGATATTGAAAGCCATGAGAGGCTAATCAGCTGACCCAGGGAAGAGGTGTAGATTGAAAATAAAAGAGGTACAAGAACAGAACCTTGGGGGACCCCGACAGAGAAGGGAAGAGGAGTGGAGGAAGTAGAATTGTAAGTGACACTGAAGGTGCGTTGGGATAGGTAGGATGAGAGCCACTGAAGAGCACAGTCACAGAGACCGAGGGAGTAAAGTTTTTTGAGGGGGAGGGGGTGGTCAACCGTGTCAAAGGCAGCTGAAAGATCCAGAAGTAGGAGTACAGAATAGTGTCCGTTGGTTTTTGCAGTTAGTAGTTCATTTGTGAGTTTTAAAAGAGCAGTTTCTGTGGAGTGTTGAGGGTGAAATCCAGATCGAGCGGGATCAAGAAGGTTGTATTTAATGAGGTGGTCACTCAGTTGGTTGTAAACCAGGCATTCAAGGAGTTTAGAGGAAAAGGGGAGCAAGGAGATAGGGCGTAGGTTGTTAAGATTGGTTGGGTCCAAGGAGGGCTTTTTAAGTATGGTGGTGACCAGTGTATGTTTTAGAGCATTGGGGAAGATTCCAGAGGTGAGGGAGAGATTGAAGATGTGGGTTAGAGAGTGTAGGATGGAGTCAGAGAGCGACCGTAGCATATGAGAGGGAATAGGGTCCAGGGGACAGGTGGTTAGGTGGGCGATAGAAAGGAGTTTAGCAACTTCGTCTGTAGTAGCGGATTTGAATAGGGGGAGTGTCAGTTGTACCTGTTGACATGGGGTCTTAGCTGGGGGAGATACCTGTAGAGTGGAGATTTCATCACGGATTGTATCAATCTTGTTTTTGAAGTGATTAGCGATCTCCTGGGCAGTGAGTGAGTCAGTGGGTGGAGGCGGTGGTGGACAAAGTAGAGAGTTGAAGGTAGAGAAGAGTTTACGGGGACTAGAAGAGAAGGTGTTAATAAGAGCTGTAAATAGGTTTGCTTGGCAGTGTGGTGGAAAGAATAGTATTTTTGGAGGGCAGATTTGTATTGGTTGAAGTCTTTGAGAGACTTATGCCGCGTACACACGGTCGGACTTTTCGTCTACAAAAGTCCGACAGCCTGTCCGACAGACTTCCGACGTACCTTCGGCGGACTTGCGGCAGACTTTGTTACGAACGGACTTGCGCACACACGACCACACAAAAGTACGACAGCCTAGTACGCGGTGACGTACACCAAGTCCGACGAGACTATAAAACGGAAGTTCAATAGCCCGTACGACACCCTTTGGGCTCCTTCTGCTAATCTCGTGTTTATCTCGTGTTAGTAGAAGTTTGGTGAGAGACGATTCGCGCTTGTGAGACTCGTATTTTTCAGTTCGTTTTAACTGTTGTTCAGTCTGTGCTTGTGAGGTTTGTATCTGCTTTTCAGTGCGTTTGGTCAGTTGGCATTGAGAAATCTTTGTTTTATTGGCCGCTCGTTCCTGATTTTCAGGTCGTTCTTCACAGGCCTTGCTGTTCTTCAGTGCGTTCTGTTTAGTGCGTTCTGACCAGCCGACCGTTTTGAAGCCATGTTACCTGTACGTACTCGTCGTCGAGCTCGTGCATTGTATGTGCTTGGTGCTGTAGTTTATTCTTCAGCCCAAGACCAGTCCATGAACAGGGCGAGGAGGAGTTCATGGACCAAGAATTGGTTGCTTCAGCGTGACCAGTTCTGTCACATGCCTTTGCTCCGTGAGATCCGTGAGAATAATCCTGAGAATTTCAGGAACTTTCTCCGGATGACGGACCCCGTTTTTGACCGTTTGTTGGCTTTGCTGACCCCCTATATCAGCAGGCAGGATACCTGCATGAGGCAAGCCATCACTCCGGAGCAGAGGCTGGTCGCTACCTTGCGGTATTTGGCCACAGGGAGAAGCCTGCAGGACCTTAAGTTCTCGACAGGCATCTCCCCCCAGGCTCTGGGGATCATTATCCCAGAGACCTGTTCTGCCATCATACAGGTCCTGCAGAAGGACTATATTAAGGTAAGATATTTTTCTTTTATTAGCATCACATGTTCTTTTATGTAATCTTTGATAATATAATGTATTTCTTGCTTCAAACACTACTTACCATCATTGCAATATAGTGTGAATGTCCCCTTTTTATCCTCACACATGCTGGATTTTTTTCCTGTTATTTTTTGTCATGCATGTATATTTTCCTTCAATAACCTTCCCAGCATGAAGTGATGGGAACATATCCACCTAGTCTACTCATTTGGAATGTATTTTGTTTGAGTGTATTTAGTTTGCTGCTAATGAGCAATTATCTAGATTTCACAACCCCCCCCCCCCCCACCTAAACTCACTCCAAATAGTTTGCTGCTAATGAGCAATTATCTAGATTTCACAACCCCCCCCCCCCCCCCACCTAAACTCACTCCAAATAGTTTGCTGCTAATGAGCAATTATCTAGATTTCACAACCCCCCCACCCCCACCCTCGTTAAAATTTGCTGGAATGTTCTGTGGTGTTGATTTGTCTAAAGCAAATATATGTGGCACTTTGCAAAATGCATGTGCACTCTACAAGTGCATTTGTTCCAGTGCTTTAGTAAATGAGCAGAAGCTCTGCTGATTTCCATCATCAAATCATATGAAGCCTCAAAGTGTTTTCATTAATTGCCCTTGCATGTGATTGTGTACTCCTTGCAACATGAATGCCTTTTTACATTACCTCATTTACTGTAAGCTGGTTAGCAACTGCACCTGCAGAGTGCGACAACTGCAGTCTTGTAGCCTTTTTAGTCCCTAAATTCCTGCGTGTCCTAAAAGTAATTTTTTTTAGGGATTTCACAACCCCCTAAAATGTAATCAATGTTCCATCAGAGGGGGTGAGCAATCTGATAAGTGTGCCTTTCCATATTAGTTATTCCAGAACAATTAAATTATTGAATGTTATACTGATGCTGGGGAATAATGTTTTTAATTGTCTAATTTTCTTGCAATGTTAGCTTACAAATTAATTGATTTTGGTTTTCTTTTTTGATTTCCCAGTTTCCTTCAACGCCACAGGAATGGCAGACTGTGGCATCCCATTTTGCCAGCCGTTGGGACTTTCCCAATTGTGGAGGGGCTATAGATGGGAAACATGTCCACATTGTGCCACCACCCCATTCGGGGTCATATTATTTTAATTATAAGGGGTTCCACAGTATTGTTTTAATGGCGGTGGTGTCGGCACACTATGATTTTTTATATGTGGACGTGGGGAAGAATGGCCGGATGTCGGATGGAGGAGTATTTGCCCAGACGGAGTTCTGCCAGCGTCTCCAGAGTGGTGGCCTGGGATTGCCACCTGATGAGGATAACGTGGAAGGACTCCCCTTTGTCTTCATTGCCGATGAAGCCTTCGCTCTCAGCAAGCACCTCATGAGGCCATTCCCCCAAAGAACACTCACCCCGGAGAGGAGGGTTTTTAATTACCGGCTGGCCAGAGCTAGAAGAGTGGTTGAGAATGCGTTTGGAATTCTGGCCAGCCGGTTCCGCCTGTTTCAAACAGCCATTAATTTGGCGGAATACAAACTTAATTTTATCATTTTATCGTGCTGCATTCTGCACAACTTTTTAAATAAGCATGCTCCAAATTATATAGGCACAGTTGGGCCTGAGGCCGGACAAATAGAAGCCAACCTTACAGGCCTGGATACTGTCCGTACTGGCTTGGCCCCCCAAAGTGCCCGTCAAGTTAGACAGCAATATGTTAATTATTTTATGGGTAGGGGGGCCATTGCAATGGGCCAGGATATATAATTTTTGCCAATAAAAAAATTATTGATG